>NC_090739.1:54150209-54177709 GCF_036898095.1 Palaemon carinicauda
GGGACACCTCTTCAACTTCTTCAATTTCTTCCGAAGGCGTAGTAGCAGGAGGAACTGGCTCTTTTTTGCGAGGCTGGAAGAACATTGTGATCGGAAGTTGTTGCCGCTGCTTCTTTTTTCGATCTAAGAGCATCCTGTAGGGAGTCATGATGTCATCGACCTTGTTGGAGAATTGCATAGACCGAACCATATCCTCGTCCCACTCTTGCAACATTTCTTTCAACTCCTTCGCATGGTTGCAGGCCTTGGCAAGCCGTTCTAATGTTAAGCCCGTTTCTTCAACATTTTCTTGGGTCTCTTCCTGTGTTTCACTCTCTTCTTCACTTGCCGATTTCGTCAGGTCTTCTAGGTCTGCGTCAGTTAGCGGCTGGGAGTGGCAGTCCAACAACTCGTCGACGTCTTCAGTCGTCATGTCGCCAAACCCGTCACCTCCAATTATGGCAGCCAACTGCACAGATTTGCGTATTGCAGAGTGTTGGATTTCCGACGGAGTAAATCCCTCGTCGTCGTAAACAATCTGGGGCCACAACTTCTTCCAGCTCGCATTCACGGTTGCAGGTTTCATTTCTTGCAGTGCCTTCTGAATATTCTGCAGGCACGTGGCTATGGTGTACTGCCGCCAGTACGCCTTCAAGTTAAAATCTTCATCCTCATCCTCTTGGGCAGCATCCACACACGCAACGAGGTCCGCCAAGGTATTCTTCGTGTAGAGGGCCTTGAACGCCCTGATAACCCCCTGGTCCATCGGTTGAATTAATGACGTGGTGTTGGGTGGCAGGAACTCAACGTGAATGCCCTCATGCGACAGATCAGTTGCGTGTCCACTAGCGTTATCCATAAGGAGAAGGATCTTGAATGGCAAGCCCTTCTCTACGAGATATTTGCTGACTTGCGGGATGAAACACTGGTGGAACCAGTTGGAGGTCAGCATCTTTGTAATCCATGCTTTTGGATTATGCATCCAGTACACGGGAAGGAGATTCTTATTCTTATTTTTCAAAGCGCGAGGATTTTTCGACTTATAAATAAGCCCCGGCTTTAGCAAAAATCCAGCAGCATTGCCACACATCACGAGGGTAACGCGATCCTTGAATGCTTTAAAGCCAGAGGCTTTGGCTTCCTCTTTGAACAGGAAAGTTCGCGACGGCATTCTCTTCCAAAACAAGCCGGTCTCATCCATATTAAACACTTGTTCCGGCTTGTATCCACCTTCGGCGATAATATTCTTGAATGTCTGGTTCACGTAAGTTTCAGCAGCGGCAGTGTCAGCGTAAGCAGCCTCGCCATGCAGGGAAACGCTTTTCAGGGCGAAGCGTTTCTGAAACTTCGCGAACCATCCTTTGCTGGCGGAAAAACGTTGTTTCTGAGGCTGGGAATCAGTGGATGTCCCTGGTTGAGGTTCATCTGCATCATCATCTTCTTCAGCATGGTTGCCATCGTTGTCTTGAGGTTCCTTTGCAGAAAAATTCTCATACAAGCTCAAAGCCTTTGTTCGGATGGTGTTCGTATCCAAGGCTATGTTCTTCTTCCGGCAGTCGGCAATCCACACAGCTAAAGCACCTTCTATGCATACGATCGTTTTATTACGCGTTGTAACGACTCGCTTCGCTGATCTGCTAAAGGTGATTGCAGCCGTCTTTCTAATGTTCGCCTCGTCCTTCTTGATATAGCGAACAGTAGATTCGTTGATTCCAAAATGGCGCGCTGCGGCCGTGTAGCTTCTACCGTCTTTCAACATAACGAGAAGCGTCATCTTCTCAGCAATCGTCATCATCCTTCGGTGGCGGTTAGGCTCACTACCAGCCTTAATAGAAGCAGAACGCTTGGGAGGCATTGTACAGTAGGATTTAACAGAAAGTTCAACAAAAAGTTCAACTTAAAACAGTCGCACACAGCACAGATTAAACTTCACAAACTTAAGAACGTCTACTCAGCGATACGGCATAAGAGAAAGTGGACGACCTGGGCCCGCGAGAACCTAGATGCTGCGGGTTGGAGATGTGGGCAAAACACCAATCACAGGCTAGATAACAAAACTTGAGTTCTGATTCGTCATCTATCAGCGCTTGAACCAATCACAACCCGTCTTAAATGATGCGTAGGTTACCAACTCAAAGTACAAGATACCCCGCGTATACCGTACGTACAGTATTAATAATAATAATAATAAATAATGATAATAATACAGTAATAATAATAATAATAATGATAATAATAACAATAATAATTTTATTAACAACAACAACAACAATAATAATAACAATAATAATAATAGCTTTACGTATGCTATTTTATTCTTTTGTAGGATGTCTCTCTCTCTCTCTCTCTCTCTCTCTCTCTCTCTCTCTCTCTCTCTCTCTCTCTCTCTCTCTCTCTCTCTCTCATACGCTTATTCGAAATGTGATTTTTGCAACAAAGAATATTATTGGATGCAGTACTACGTACGTATACATACAAAAGATTCATGGAAAAGAAGCACATCCATTACATTTGTAGTACTGTACAGTAGTAGCCATCAGCAGCCTTACACCATTCTAATATGGTATGACTGCATCTGATTTGCGTTTCATGTTCGATTTAATTTTACTACGTACTGTATACAGTACAGTACTGAATTATCGTATGATAATACTGTAATACAGTAATAATAATTTTATTAACAACAACAACAATAATAATAATAACAATAATAATAATACAGTAGCTTTACGTATGCTATTTTATTATTTTGTAGGATGTGTGTGTGTCTCTCTCTCTCTCTCTCTCTCTCTCTCTCTCTCTCTCTCTCTCTCTCTCTCTCTCTCTCTCTCTCTCTCTCTCTCGTACGCTTATTCGAAATGTGATTTTTGCAACAAAGAATATTATTGGATGCAGTACTACGTACGTATACATACAAAAGATTCATGGAAAAGAAGCACATCCATTACATTTGTAGTACAGTAGTAGCCAACAGCAGCCTTACACCATTCTAATATGGTATGACTGCATCTGATTTGCGTTTCATGTTCGATTTAATTTTACTACGTACTTTATACAGTACTGTATTATCGTATGATCACATTCTCTTTTCGTGTTTTATTTCTTTCTGTGCTGAATTATATATCATATGTAATGCAATGAACAATCAGTAAGAGCAGATATTACTAATTACAGGTAACGAAATATCGTATTTGGGGGTCTTCAGATTTCGTGGTATTTTCGAAATTTCCTGAAAATCCGCGATATGTATATATATATATATGGGTTATGGAAAAAACCCGCTAAGTGGTGAATCTGGATGGTCGAACCGTGAAATAGCGAGGGTTCACTGTATTTATATATATATATATATATATATATATATATATATATATATATATATATTATCCTATTCATGGATAAATTTAATTTCCTTTTATATAGTTTTACAAAGTGTATTTTATAAGTAATCTTTACACATTGATGATTAAAGAAAGATAAAAATATTGGAAATTACTAGACGTAAAATATGTTATATGGGGATCAACCGAGTAAAAGTCCCTGCACATAAAATTTGTCTTATAAGATTCAATGTGTTAAGAAATAGAACCATATCTATTGGAATTAAAATCATATCCTATGTGGCAATTCCTGGGAGGTAGCTTAGAAATTCATTGTTAGTTTTTGGCTAGATCCATATGAATATGTCGAAAGATACCAATAACATTAATTTGGATTTTTTTTTTTACAGGAAAGTCAGCAAAGGAGTTGAATAGCTCGTCAAAGTCATTGTCATTATCTCAGCCTTCTCTAAATGAAGAATCTGTTCCAATGGCTCGACGGTTAAGAAAAAAATCGTCTACAGTGTCTGCTTCAGGTTTAGAAAGCAGTGAGACAACAGCTTTACTAATTTCACAGAATTCATGTCCTAGCACATCAAATAGTAGTATGGAAATGGATTTAGAATTGAAAGCAGACTCAAAGGATTTGGAAGACAGTGAAAAACTTATTACAAAATCATCGTATCAAAAGAAGAATGATGTAAATGGTAATCAAAAGAAAGCAGAAAGGCCTTGCGGCATTATACCAGAAAACTCATATGTGAATGATACAGCAAAGTCACCTAATAGCGAAACATGTTCTGAATTGCAAGAATGTCAAAAACCATCTGAAACTATTTCCACAGTGAATGAAAAGGATTTGGAGAAGAGTGTTGTTGTTGATGTGGTTTCTGAACCAAAGAAGCAATGCAATGCTATTGAATTTAAGAGTTCTGAAGTTTTAGAAAAGAAAAAGTCAGATGAGGAGGTATTGTTACCTGTGGACCAAAAAGAAACTGAAATTTTATTGAAACCAGGTTCATCACCATTGCCAGTAATCACTACCAATATTGCAGAAGTCAGTGATGTTTCCTTCTCAGATGATAGGTTGAGTGAGACAGTAGGGTCAGTTGAAAGTACAAAAGATTCAATACCAAGTGCATTAATGAATGAACAGGTTCAGAAAGAATCGGCCAAGAAAGGTTCCTTAAATGATAGTAATCAGGAGGAGTTACACCCTGAAAGGATGCCCTCTGATGAAAAGAAGTCAAGTTTACAGAAAGAAAATGAAAAACAAACAACTCAGTCTGAATTATCTTGCGTTTCAGATGAAAAGCCCAATGTTACTTCAGAAGAATCTGTACAAGCAAGTGTTGAGATGACTTTAGACCAAGAAAAATCTTCAACAGATTCTGACAAGTCTGAAGATTCAAACACTGTGGAATGTTTTGCTGAAAAGAAGTTGGCAATGCAAGAGACGCCTTGCAGCTTGAGATCTACAACTTTGCTTGAAGGACATACTGAAGAAATGGTATCAGAAAATAACAAAGATGAACATGTAAACAGGGAGACAGCAGAGATTGGTGATTCGCTAAAACAACCCGAGTCTGAACCAAGTAGTGATAACCTGCAAACTGCCGTAATCAGTGTAGTTGATAATTCTCCTGTTGTTCAACCAGAAAATGTAGTGTTGGGTGATTCAGAGAAAAACACCTTACTTGAATCACCAGTGGTAACACTTGAATCATCAGAAGTGTGTGACTTGCAGTCATCAGATTCAAGCAAACAAGCAACATGCCCAAGGTCTCCACCAAATAAACACTGCATTAGTGAAGCAGCCTCCTGCCCTAATACAAACAAAAAAGCGTTTGGAATGCGGGAAACTAGAAAAAATAAGGAAAATGTAGGAATACCAAACCAAATTAATTCGACTACTGCTGCGGAAGAAACTAGGTAGGTTAGACCTTTTTTTTTTTAATATGCAAATCATTTTTCAGGATTCAGATAAAGCTTTATAGACTTCGATGCATCCCCATGTGTTTAGAGTATGTATATTTGTTTTTAATGGGGTAGTCAGCAAATTAATGTGTTTTGATAAATTATTTTTATCTTTGCCTTTCAAGTTTTTTTGTAACCACTCAAATTATTGTTAAAATGATTAATATTTTCATCGCAAACTTATTGTAATGATTCATCTTTCTACCTGTTATAATGACTTATCCTTGTTAATAGTGATACAGGTGTTCGCACAAGACCAAGCAGACGTACGAAAGAAGCTGCCACTGTTTACTTAGAGTTGATTGGCCGCAAATTAGCCAAAGAACCTAAAACTAAAGCTAGCGTGCAAGGAGACAGTTGTGGAGATAATGGAGATGATGATGAGGATGATGCAGTTTCCATTAGCAGTATTATGGATCTTAAAGATCTTGCTAAAACAAGTAGGTGTGGTTTGAAACTGTTCACATTAAAATAAGTAAATCTTTAATTGGTAGGATAACTTTGCTTTGTCTCATGGTTTTGGTAGGTTATATATGAAGAGTGAGGACAAAGAATTCTCTGTAACCATACATAATCAGTTGCAGAATTTTTTTTTATTTCATTGCTTTCTTTGAAGGAGCAAAGCTTTATAGAATTCCATTTTTATAGCTTAATACAAACCAGTATTTTACATTTACTTCAACTACATTTACGCTGAGATTGATTGTTGTAACCTTTTTTAAATTTTCCACTGTTGTTAGTAAACCAATGTTTTAATTAAGAGGGAATTTTCTTGCTGTGTAACTGACTTTGCATGAAGGTGTTTATAGTTTTCTATTAGGGAATATTCCACTAAATATCAGACAGGAGTGAGGATTTTTATTAATGATTCTTTATAATTTTATTGTCATTAACTAATATACCATTTGAAATTTTGTCATAGTTTTCAACCTACCAGAAAGTTTTGAACATGTAAAAAGTCACTTTTCATACCCGATGGGTTATAGCCCAGAAGGTATGGTATTATTAAGAATCAAATGCAATATTGTACAGGAGTAACCCTTTACAGGTATTGCTCGACTTACAACCTATGCGACATGCGACTATTCGACTTTACGACCATTTTTTCCAGGGTGATGACGTCACAAATTTATCGGAAATAGGACGAATAATTCCTTGAAAATAATCTATTTTCTTGTATACATATAAACTGATTTATCTTGGTAAATTATTATTTTCTTTTATTGTTAATATTCAGTATTTATTTTCAGTTAGAAATACATTAAGAAAAGTTTTAATATCTGTCGAGTTCATATGTCTGGTGACGTCACATCACCGGCGGAAAGCGTCCGGCAATACAGTGATTTCCTTCCAATAGGCTAACGATTCATATTAGTATTTCCTTTATCGATATATTAAATAATAATACAAAGTATTTTTAGGGTGTGTATCGGTTGTCATGAGTACTACATAGCGTAAATTTGACTGTACGCTACTTTTTTAATCTCTGATAATGGATCGATGTTTATCTAAAGAAAATATACTATTAGGGCAAATATTTTCTTAAAAATAATATATTTCCTTTTACAGTACATTATAAAAATAAAATACTTTTGTTTGTTAAGTTAGTATTTTCTTTTCATTTCTTGCGAGAAACAAAGAAAATGAATTTACATATTTTGCAAGTCATTCTTCGTGGAGATTACTGTACGTCACGTGACTTGTGACGTCATGTATCTGGCGGAAGCGCGCTGACAAACCGAATGATTTCCTTTCATTGTTACCGAGTAATCTTATTACTGCATTCCCATCATCGAAACACCCAGTAACGATATCAAGTGTTTTAGTGGTCTGTATCATTAGTTATAAGATTAGTACAACTTACCGTAGATTTAAAAAAAAAAAGTCTGATGACGTCATATTTCTGGCGAAAGGCGAGAGGCAAATCAAGTGATTTCCTTCCGATGCGTTACTATTCCCATAATCGAAACATCGAATAATGATATATAGAATTTTTTAATAATTTAAAAAAAATACTGAATTAAAAACAAAATGCACAGAGAGAGAGAGAGAGAGAGAGAGAGAGAGAGAGCGAGCGTATTCTTTTTATTAATAATAATAAGGTCTATAAACGAACTGTATGGAAAATGTGATACCCTATAACATATTGGCGCTGATGTAATATGCATTATGAAGAAATTTTGAATGTCAAGAAAATTATATAAATCAGTGTTATTCGCACTATATGTATGTGCTCATAATAGTAATACGGCAGCGTGACCTTGAGATCAGCTGATGCCAACCGAAAGTAAATTAAAAGTATTTGTTGATTATTGATATGCTCAAGAAATTGAAAAATAAAATATAAACGTTCTTTAATATAACACAATTAAACAGTAATGTCTAATGAAATATAAAAGCTTAATATTGAACTACAATACTGTGTGAAGCTTTAAAAATGAACTACCCGTATGCGATTGCGAGAGCGAGCACACACACACAGAAAGAGCTACAACGATTTCGCATTATACCTAATGATTAGACGAACTGTATGGAAACTGATTTCCTGTAACATATTGACGTTGATGTAATATTCATCATGAAGATATTTCTAATAAGTTAAGAAATGATAAAAAAAAATATGCCATACGTATGTACGCCATATTTTGATACGGTAGGTAGCGGCACTTTCAGATCAGCTGATCATAACCAAAGGTAAACAAAATTTTCAGTACTCGATTGTAAAATGCTTCCAAAATTGATGAATAGAATACAATAATGCATTTATAGAGCATATGATATCCTATGAAACAAGAAAATGGAATAATGATAGACAGTAAATAAATATTGACAAAATATGATCCAGATGATTGCCGAATCATAACTTATCAAAATAAATCTACGGAAACTTCACTTTTCTAGTTCGACATACGGCCAACTCTACTTACGACTCATCTCTCGGTCCCTATCTCGGTCATAAGTCGAGCAATACCTGTACTCATGCCAATAGAAAGAAAATCCTTGCTTAACTCTGCCAATAAACAGCTTACATAAAGAAGGAAACTATGTAGCAGTGTAGGATAAACAAAGTCTAATAAACTCTCGTGGTTTTTTTTAGGATAAACTATGTTCAGTAAACTCTCAATTATATACAGACTTGCAGATCCCAGATGTCAGTCAGACCCACTATTTCCTGTGTTATTAATCGGGCGAAGACTGAAATTCAAAAAACTAATATTTATAAGTATTTGTTCACAATTGTTTAGCATCAGATATAGAACAGTCCTTGGTACATACATACATATACCAAGGTACTTCCCCCAATTTTGGGGGGTAGCCGACATCAACAAATGAAAAAAAAAAAAGGGGGGGACCTCTACTCTCTACGTTCCTCCCAGTCTGACAAGGGACTCAACCGAGTTCAGCTGGTACTGCTAGGGTGCCACAGCCCACCCTCCCCCGTTATCCACCACAGATGAAGCTTCATAATGCTGAATCCCCTACTGCTGCTACCTCCGCTGTCATCTAAGGCACCGGAGGAAGCAGCAGGGCCTACCAGAACTGCGTCACAATCGCTCGCCATTCATTCCTATTTCTAGCACACTCTCTTGCCTCTCACATCTATCCTCCTATCACCCAGAGCTTTCTTCACTCCATCCATCCACCCAAACCTTGGCCTTCCTCTTGTACTTCTCCCATCAACTCTTGCATTCATCACCTTCTTTAGCAGACAGCCATTTTCCATTCTCTCAACATGGCCAAACCACTCTAGCCGCTAACTCATTTCTTACACCCGTTTTCACCCTCACCACTTCGTTCCTAACCCTATCTACTCGAGATACACCAGCCATACTCCTTAGACACTTCATCTCAAACACATTCAATATCTGTCTCTCCATCACTTTCATTCCCCACAACTCCGATCCATACATCACAGTTGGTACAATCACTTTTTCATATAGAACTCTCTTTACATTCATGCCCAACCCTCTATTTTCTACTACTCCCTTAACTGCCCCCAACACTTTGCAACCTTCATTCACTCTCTGACGTACATCTGCTTCCACTCCACCATTTGCTGCAACAACAGACCCCAAGTACTTAAACTGATCCACCTCCTCAAGTAACTCTCCATTCAACATGACATTCAACCTTGCACCACCCTCCCTACTCGTACATCTCATAACCTTACTCTTACCCACATTAATTCATTAGTTCTTGGTAGAAAGGACAAAAATTATCACTGAGGGGCTTAAAAATCACCTATATCAATATCAGTCTCAATTTACTCACCCTGTTTTATAAGTGAGTATGCTGTGCAGTACTTGGTCTTTTATACCAATGCTTTTTTGTATTGTCAAATAAGGGGTATTCACACTGATATAATTGTGGATACATTTTAACTAAAAAAAGGAAAACGTAGTCATATGGATTTTAAAGGTCACTCATGAAGGACAGAGGCAAGGGACAGTGACATTGCCCTATCAAGCAGGACAATGCCCTAGAAGCTGACCATATATACACATGATCAGCAGCCAAGCCCCCAAACTAGGACCAAGGAGGGCCAGGCAATGGCTGGTGATGACTCAGTAAATAGACCAAAATGCTTACCCAAACCCCACATCCTTAGCTCACAAGAATGGTGAGGTTGCAACGACCTAAGCCTAAATACTGCATAGCATACTCACTTATATAATGGGGCAATAAGTCAAGACCATTATTGATATACAGTATAAGTAAATTTCAAACCCTTGTGTAATACTGTAAAGGCTTTAGGTCTTTTCTACTTAGTGTCATATAGCTATGAAGGCTTTTATATACTGTACAGTAGGCCCCCACCATACGACATTAATCCGTTCCGGAGTTGGTATCGTATGGTGAAAATGTCGTATGGCGGGCAATAGAATAGTTAGTGCATGAAAAACCCCCGGTAAAAACATTAAAAATTAGAATGTAACAAAATATAATACAGTAGTATAGTAAGCACGGTACTACAGTATACTTATATATAATATACATGTACAGTACTGTACAGTATATAATTAAATAACATTATAAATAAAAATTATATACTGTACAGTACTGTAAAAGAAAAATTAAATCTTATTTACCTTTAGAGTGACGTGACTTGAGCTGGTAGTGGGTGGAGGCAGAGGGGGAAGTAGAATGTAGATATAAAAACGTATCAATGCTAATTATGTTATGTACTCGTAATAATAAATTTATTCTTACTAATAAACACTTAAAATTAAAAATGCTTTTTTTATTATTTTTGTCTTTTGAGATTTTTTTTTATGATTTTTTTTTTTTAGAACTTAAAAAATGACTTTTTTTTTAGCTTTTTTGATAGAATCACTATTATCGTCTTTGCTTTCTGACATTTCTCTTTTGGAGAAATATCTATCCAAAGAAGCCTGTTTCTGACGATTCCTCAACATATTCCTAAAATGACTCAAACACTTATCATTAACACTCTGCATAAGACGACTTGTGTGAAGTTTTTCTGGGTGTTTCTTTTCAATGAAACTCATAAGGTTTTCATACCAACCGATAGCTTCCCTTTTTTATGAATAGAACTTACCTGGCAGTTATATATATATAGCTGAGTCTCTGACTGCGGCAGAATTTAATAGAAAATCGCGGCAATCGCCTTGTGGTGGTTGTGTGGTTAGATGGTTAACAACCCTTACAGGGTGGTACTTGGAATCATTCCCATTTTCTGTTCCTCAGATTATCTCTGCCGGCCGGATCGACAACATCGTTGGTCCGCCTTTTAGAGTTTTTCGGATCGCTTTCCCTTCATCGCCTTTTTGGACTTCGTTTTTGGTGAAGTACACTGTGTTGGGATTTGGCAATCGTGTTGTTTTTGTTTTTTGTCTTTTTTTCCTTTATTATCATGAGTGAGAAAATTCCTTATCGTGTTTGTGCGAATGATATTTGCAAGGTGAGGTTGCCGAAACTTTCGGTTGACCCTCACACTATCTGTATGGGTTGCAGGGGGTTTGAATGTGCTTTAGATAATAAGTGCAAGGAATGCGAGGTTTTAAGTGGTAATGATTGGTTAGCTATGCAGCGCTATGTGCGCAAACTTGAGATTGATAGAGTTAGAAGAGCTAAATCAAAGTCAAAGTCTGCTAGTGAGCCTAGCTTAGATTTATCTATTGACCCTTTGCTTGTAACCCCTTTGGAAGGTATTCCTTCCCCAAATGTAGTGACTCCTGCCCCTTCTACAGGACCTGTGCCTACGGATGACCCTGGGTATGCTAAATTAGCTGCTGAATTGGAGGCCATTAAAGCACAGTTGGAGGCCTTTAAAGGTAAGGGTGTAGGTGAAATTAGTGCTTGTGAAAGTACAGTGGAGGTGGCGACTGATCGAATCTGTCATACCCCTAGGTCTAGACCTCTACCAAGCTCCCAGGACCACGGGAGAAGGTACGTCGAAAGCCGAAAGGGGGTGAGAGGTGCTTATCCTCGGTCAGTCGTCGCCTCAGACAGTCCTGTTGCAATCTCCCAGGCTGCTCTTGACCGCCGTAGGAAAGGCGTGTCGGATACGTTTGTGTCTTCGCCTGATCGTTCTCCCAGACGTAATTGGCGTTACGAATCAAGACCAATGAAGAGAGGGTGGAACCGGGACGTGCAGTCTCGCTCTCCCTCTCCCGGTTCGAGTAGCAGAGACCCTGATCCTTCGGAAGACGATTTCGATGTTCCTGTTAAAAGGGCGAAACAGAGAGTCCTTAGCCCAGTTAATCCTGCTAGACTCCCTGCTTCTTCTGCCAGCGCTCCCAGTCAAGCCGTACGACAACTGCCGTCTTCGGCACCGCGAGAGCCAGCGGAGGTTGCTAAAGCTTTCAGGGTTGTTATGCAGGAACAACTTTCATCGTTAGTTAAAGCTTTCAGCCACCCTTCTCAGTCCGTCAGACGTAAGGACGTCTCTTTGCCTGTTAAGAGATCTTCTTCTAAGAGAGATTTTAGTATCTCTCCCAAGAAACCTCTGCGCACTTCGTCGGCCGTACGACAACGTACACCCTCTTCATCGGCACGCTGCCAGGAATTTCCTTCCCCCCTCTCCCGCCGCCAGGACGATACTGCCTCTCGTTCTCGGCGCCGTGACGATTCCGTTTCCCTTTCGAAACGCCTGGACGTTACTGCCTCGTTTCTTAGGAAACAGGATGAATGCAGTCTGCATTTTCAAGGCGACGGCAGCCTGCATCTTCAGGACGCTTCCGTTTCTCGTCATCGTGACGATATTGCCTCTCGTCATTGTGACGATACCGCTTCTCGTCATCGTGACGATACCGCCTCTCGCCGACTGGATGTTAGCGGCGCTCGGCGCCAGGATTCAAACAGCTCTCGCTGCCAGGCTGCTGGCAGCCCAACTCTTCGGGATGTTATCCTTGAGCAGGACCTCGAAGATATTTCGGAAGAGGAGGAAAAACCTGCCGACTCTTCTAGCGATTACAAGGTTCTTTCTCGCTCTCTTTTGGAACTTTATGGGGAGGAATTTCAACCTTCGGCCCCTCGTTCTCCTCAGTCTCAATTTACCAGGAAGAAAGCTACTAAGTCTTCGGTCTTCATCAAAATGAAACTTTCAATTTCGGCCAGGAAAGCTCTCGCTAAAGTGGATGATTGGATGAAGGAACGGAGACAAGCTGTCAAGACCACCTTTTCTTTTCCACCGTCCCGGCTCGCTTCCAAGGCCGGTATGTGGTATGAAACAGGGGAACCTTTGGGGTTAGGAGTGCCTTCCTCCTCCCAAGGTGACTTCTCGGCTCTTGTGGACTCGGCAAGAAGGCATGCTTTAAACTCTGCCAAGGTGATGTGGTCCATGTCGGAGCTTGATCACCTCGTCAAGGGAATTTTCAGGGTTTTCGAGGTTTTCAGCTTCCTGGACTGGTCTCTCGGGACTCTGGCCAGGAAGTCTGAACTCCTGGAGGACACGAAGGACCTGACGAGTATCATGTCCTGCATGGACAAAGCTCTAAGGGATGGAGCTAATGAATTGGCTTCCCTTTTCTCAGCAGGGGTCTTAAAGAAGAGGGCCCTTTTGTGCTCCTTCACCTCTAGATCTGTGACTGTTGCCCAGAAGTCGGAGCTACTTTACGCCCCTTTTTCACGTCATCTTTTTCCTGAAGCTCTGGTCAGAGATATCTCCCTTTCTCTGGCTCAGAAGGCTACTCAGGACCTTTTGTCTCGGTCGGCTAGAAAGACCTTACCTGTTACTCCTGCTCCTCTGAAGAAGGAGGAGAAGAAGTTTCAACAGCCCTTTCGTGGCAGGATCTCCTCGAGAGCGGATTTTAGGGGGAGAAGACAAGAGTCAGGGCCAAGGACCAGCAGGGGTGCGTTCAGGCCCCGGTCCAAAAAATGAGATGGAAGTCCTCCAGACACCAGTAGGGGCAAGACTGTCTCGTTTTTGGCAGTCTTGGGAAAGGAGAGGGGCGGACACCTGGTCCCTCTCAGTCGTCAAGGAAGGTTACAAGATCCCCTTTTTAAAGAAACCACCTCTCTCAGACTCTCCTCTGGCCTTAGTGGCTCAGTACACCGACGCAGGGGAAACGAGAGGCTCTTCTGGAGCTAGTCGACCAGATGTTGGTCAAGGGAGCAATAGAGCCAGTTCAAGACCTCGCCTCCCCAGGCTTTTACAATCGCCTGTTTCTGGTTCCCAAGAACTCGGGTGGATGGAGACCAGTCCTAAATGTCAGCTCCCTGAATGCCTTCGTGGAGAAAACAAAGTTCTCCATGGAGACGACTCAGTCAGTGCTGGCTGCAGTTCGTCCAGGAGACTGGATGGTTTCTCTCGACCTGCAGGACGCTTATTTTCACGTCCCCATTCATCCGTCTTCAAGGAGATATCTGAGGTTTGTGTTCCAGGGCAAGTGCTTCCAGTTCAGGGCACTTTGCTTCGGTCTCAGCACAGCTCCCCAAGTTTTCACCAGACTTATGGCGAATGTGGCAGGCTGGTTACACCAGGAGGGGATAAGGGTCTCCTTCTATCTAGACGACTGGCTGATCCGGTCACAGTCGAAAGAGAAATGTCTGGAGGACCTAATGAAAACTTATACGATCACTCAGGACCTGGGACTCATCGTCAACTGAGGGAAGTCTCAGACCGAGCCGAATCAGACTATTCTCTATTTGGGGATAGTTCTGAATTCAGTTCTTTTTCAGGCTTCTCCTTCCCAGGAGAGGCAGACCAGGTGCCTGGACAAAGTCAAAGACTTTTTGAGGAAGCAGGAATGCTCAGCGAAGGAGTGGATGAGTCTGCTGGGAACTCTATCTTCCCTGGAGCAGTTTGTCCCTTTGGGGAGACTGCACCTAAGGCCTCTGCAACACTTCCTCGCAAAGGTTTGGAACAGAAAGATGCAGGAGGACACTTTTTCTTTTCCCATTCCGACAGAGATCAAGGATCTTTTAATGTGGTGGCTGGACCCAGCTCTGTTGGGAAAAGGGATCTCCTTGTTCAAGAAGAACCCCGACCTAGTGTTATTCTCAGACGCGTCCGAGTCAGGCTGGGGAGCAACACTAGGGAACAAAAAGGTCTCAGGTATTTGGGAAGGGAGTCAGGTCAGTTGGCATATCAACAGGAAGGAATTGATGGCCATTTTGTTAGGGCTCAAGGCCTTCAAAACCTCGGTGTCGGGAAAGACTGTGGAGATCAATTCCGACAACACCACAGCTCTCGCGTACATAAGGAAGCAAGGGGGAACTCACTCCCTCTCCCTGTTCTCAACTGCGAGAGAGCTTCTCCTCTGGGCGAACGAGAACGAGACCCAGCTGTTGACAAGGTTTGTTCAAGGGCAGAGAAACATCAGGGCAGACATGCTCAGCAGGAGGGGACAGGTCCTTCCTACAGAGTGGACTCTCAACCCGCATGTCTGTCGTAGCCTCTGGAAGTTGTGGGGCAGACCAGTAATAGACCTTTTCGCCTCCGGTCTAAACAAGAGGATCCCCAACTACTGCTCCCTAGTCCCGGACGAGGAAGCTGTTGCAGTGGACGCCTTCTTGATGGATTGGATGGGGCTGGACATGTATGCCTTTCCCCCATTCAAGATCATCAATCTGGTTGTCAGAAAGTTCGCTCTCCTCGATTCGGGACGAATGACCCTAGTGGCTCCATTCTGGCCTGCGAGGGAATGGTTCACCGAAGTGGTAGGGTTACTGATGGACTTTCCAAGAAGACTCCCGGCAAGTCCAGATCTTCTCAGACAACCCCACTTCGAGAGATTTCACCAAAACCCCCTCGCTCTCAATCTGACTGCCTTCAGACTGTCGAGAAGCTCGTTAGATCTCGAGGCTTTTCGGCATAAGCGGCGAAAGCTATTGCCAGGGCAAGGAGGATCTCTTCACAAAGAGTCTACCAGTCAAAGTGGGAGACCTTTAGAGCTTGGTGCAGGAGGCGCAAGGTTTCCTCGTCCTCTACCTCTCTGAGCCAGATTGCAGACTTTCTTTTGTACCTCAGGCAGGATGCTAAGCTGGTTGTATCTACCATTAAAGGATACAGGAGCGTGCTCTCAACCGTCTTTAGGCATAGAGGCTTAGAGTTATCTCAGAATAAGGACTTGCAGGACCTCATTAGGTCTTTTGAGACAACGAAGCAGGTGCACTAAAGACCCCCTTCTTGGAACCTGGATGTGGTGCTTAAGTTTTTGTGCTCCAGGAAGTTTGAGCCTATCTCGCAAGCTTCTCTGCGAGATGTGACTAAGAAAACCCTCTTCCTTTTGTCTCTAGCAACTGCCAGGAGGATCAGCGAGGTCCAGGCATTCGAGAAGCGTGTAGGCTTCACCCTAAATGGAGCGGTTTGTTCCTTGAGGTTCGACTTTCTCGCCAAGAATGAGAACCCTTCGAAACCCTGGCCTAGGACTTTTGAAGTCCCTAACCTCACGAATCTAGTAGGTCAGGAACAGGAAAGCCTCCTCTGCCCGGTTAGGGCTCTCAAGGCTTATTTGGCCCACACTAAGAGCGTGAGGGGTGTTTCCAACTCCTTATGGTGTTCAGGGAAGGATCCTCAAAAACCCCTGTCAAAGAACGCTTTGTCCTTTTTCCTGAGGGAAACTATTAGGGAAGCCCACCTCTTTTGTGAGGAAGAAAACTTCGCCCTGTTAAAAGTACGGGCTCACGAAGTAAGGGCCATTGCTGCTTCGCTGGCATACCGGAAAAATATGTCAGTTAAGCAGATCATGGACGCAACGTTCTGGAGGAGCAACTCTGTCTTTGCTTCTCATTACCTCAGAGAGGTAAGAGTGGACTATGACAAGTGTTATACCTTGGGCCCATACGTAGCTGCGGCTTCTGTATTAGGCAAAGGAGTTACTACCCCCACTCAACCTTAGTTTATGTACTTGTATATGGGTTTGTGTTTTTTATGGTTGTCTGAGGTCCTCGACCTGTGGTACGGTTCCCTCAGTCCAGATAGATAGTTTATATCTATTTCTGCAAGGTTAGATGGTTAGCTTTAGTAAGGTTGCAGGTTTTTTATATGGGAAGGTAGTTTTCTGAAGTCTAGTCAAGTTGTTGGTCCTACCCCTTTGACAGACTCGATTGAGTTGTTTGCAGCGTAGCAGGTCTACTCCTGGCTGAACACTCCTAAGGGAAAGCGACTCTAGAGGCAATTACCTTTGAAGTCAGCTACCTTAGCAGATAAGGAATCAAGGTGTTTGTTCTCCTACAACTCTTTTGTTGTTTCCCCAACTATGTTTTTTCTGTCTGTTTCCCTCCTCCAAATGTGTGAATCAGCTATATATATATAACTGCCAGGTAAGTTCTATTCATAAAAATGGAGTTTTTATGATAAAACAAAGTTTTATGAATACTTACCTGGCAGTTATATATATATTTTAAAGCCCACCCACCTCCCCTCAGGAGACAGGTCGGGCAAAGATAATCTGAGGAACAGAAAATGGGAATGATTCCAAGTACCACCCTGTAAGGGTTGTTAACCATCTAACCACACAACCACCACAAGGCGGTTGCCGCGATTTTCGATTAAATTCTGCCGCAGTCAGAGACTCAGCTATATATATATAACTGCCAGGTAAGTATTCATAAAACTTTGTTTTATCATAAAAACTCCATATTTCTGACGATGTCGTTTCTTCGGTCTCCCCCCCGTCCTCGCCTCCACTAGAGCTGTGCTCTTCTTGAATGATTCTCAACTGCATTGCCTCTAACTCCTTTAAGTCTTCAGTCGTAAGCTCCTCCCTGTGCTCCTCGATAAGGTTATGGACGTCAGCCTCATCGACAACAAGCCCCATGGACCTCCCGATTGAAATTATTTCCTCAACATCACCATCAGGGGCAGGATCATCAATGGCCTCGTCTTCGGTTGAGGGATCGAAACCTTCAAAGTCTCGTTCTGCTACAACATCTGGCCACAGTTTCTTCCATGAGGAGTTCAAGGTGCACCGTGAAACCTCATTCCAAGCTGTGTCGATCATCTTCAGGCATTGAACGATGTCAAAATGCCCCCTCAAAAATTCACGGAGGGTGAGTTGAGTGCTTTCAGTCACTTCGAAGCATCTTCTGAACAGATGCTTTGTGTAAAGCTTCTTGAAGTTGGCAATCACTTGCTGGTCCACAGGCTGGAGGAGAGGGGTGGTGTTTGGTGGCAGATAGAGAACCTTAATGAAGGAGAAGTCAGGATGAATGATGTCTTCGAGGCCAGGAGGGTGAGCAGGGGCATTGTCCAGCACCAGGAGACATTTCAGAGGAAGATTGTTCTCTTCTAAATAGTTCTTGACAGCAGGACCGAAGCAGACGTTTATCCACTCAATGAATATGGTCCTCGTGACCCAGGTCTTAGCATTAGACTTCCAAAATACCGAGAGCCTCTCCTTCGTGATATTTTGTGCCTTGAAGGCACGAGGATTTTCTCAGTGGTATACCAGTAGGGGCTTAATTTTTAAGTCCCCACTGGCATTTGCACAAAATGCGAGCGTTAGTCTGTCCTTCATTGGTTTATGGCCAGGAAGTTTCCTTTCTTCAGCTGTGATATATGTACGGCTGGGGATTTTCTTCCAGAAAAGGCCAGTTTCATTGCAGTTAAAAACTTGCTGAAGAATGTTGCCTTCTCTGGAAATTACTTTCTCAAACTTCTTGAGGAATTCTTCTGCTGCTTTCTTGTCAGAACTGGCCGCCTCTCCATGCCTGACGACTGAGTGAATACCAGTCCTCTTCCTAAACCGATCAAACCACTCATGAGAAGCCTTAAACTGTTGGGGGGCTTGCTGCGACGTTCATTCGCCTCCGCGGTCTCTCTGGGCTTCCACGAGATCGGCAAAGATGGCGCTCGCTTTGTGCGAAATTATCGATTGCGTGAGTGTATCACCAGCGATTTCCTTCTCTTTAATCCACAGAAGAAGGAGTCTCTCCATCTCATCGTTGATTGAGGTCCTTCCACTGGCAAGGACAGTCATGTCTTTAGAAGACTTACTTGCTTTAATGGCTTCCTTATTCTTAATAATTGTACCAATCGTAGATTGGTTACGGCCGTACGTATTAGCGAGGGTAACGATGCGCATGCCGCCTTCATATTTCTTTATGATCTCCAGCTTCGTTTCCATAGTTATCTTCTTCTTACTTCTGTCTTTAACATCACTAGCAATCTTGGGACCCATGGCTAACGAATTAAAGTTATAATTAAGCACTAAAATGCACAAAAAATAACAATATCGCAAGCACTCACATGACATCAAGTCTTTACGAAACGCACACGAGATTCTGAACTGAGCGCGTGTATGACAAAGAGAGAGAGAGGCAGCATCTCTTAAGCATTGTGGGAGGATTTTCTGCCAATAGCGTATCGGCATCTTAGTGACGCCGTGACGCCGACCAATAGCAGACCAGCTTCTTAGTGACGTATGCAGTGACGTATGAGCGTGGTGGTAAGCTACTGACTCCCACAGTCGTACGCTAGAAACCGCCAAATTTGAGTTTCGGAATTTGATGCCGTAAGGTGGGGAAAATGTCGTAACGAGGGGACGAAAAAAAATCGTATTCCACACCGTAACGTGAAAAAAACGTAAGCTGGGGACGCCATATGCCGGTGGTCTACTGTATTTGGTTTTATATAACTATGAATAGGATTATTTTTGTATTTTCCCTCAAAGCTGAGTTAAGCAAGTTTTTTTTTTAAATCATGAATGGAAATGGGGATTTTGGAAGTGACATTAAGAATACATCAGTTATTCATGATTTTTCAATATTCCCTTTTTTGTCTGTTACCCAACAAAATGGAAAGTTTTCACTAACTTTCTCAGGGTGGTGTTGAATTGTGGTAAAGAATTTCCTTTTAATTTTTTACTAACCCTCCTTTGTTCATTCTTTCATTGCATTGAGTTATTCTTAATCTAGTGGTTATTTCTGTTATTCACATGCTTCATTGGCAGATCATCTTGCCTGTTATGTTGTAGTCAACAATGTCAAAAACTGAAATTGCAATTTTAAATTTTTTTCACTAGAGAACTATAGGTAATGTTAGATATTTTTAGAATTAGTTTTCTTATGTGTTGGGTAGTATTTGTTGCCCTAATTGGTGGTTGTTCCAACATGGAGTACTTACCTCGAACTATGTTCTTAGGAGGATTTGGGATCTCCTCATTAAACGATCAAGAATTTTGCGTAGTTCCCCCTCTCTCCATTACCTTGTCGGGGCGCTCCAGGGCGGAAGGATACTCGTCCTGGGGTCAGCGCATTAGGTAGCGCTGCTAGGTCGTCAGTAAGCGTCTGGTCGCGGTGTAGATATCATCTCGCCGCTCTCTCTCACTTATCCCGTCCGATCACCTTGTGTACCACGTGTTCCTTTGTGTTCCTCATCCCTTGTGTACCATGTGTTCCCTTTGTGTTCCTTACCTTTCCCTTGTGTTGCTTGCGTGTTTGCGTTTCCTTATTATGGAATCCCAGCATAGTTGTCCCGGGCCCAAAGCTGGTAAGTCTTGCGGGGCCTGGCTGTCCAGGCTGGATGTCGACCCGCACACGCTGTGCACCTTGTGTTGCGGAAATAAGTGCTCCCCTTCCTCCACGTGCCCGGAGTGAGAGTCCTGGCCAGAACTTCAGTGGACCTTGTTCGCCACCAAGAAGAAAAAGGCGCCCAAGAGATCTCCCAAGAAGGCGGGCCTCACCTCGCGGCTAACGTCCCCCTCAGCGCCTTCGGAGAGGGGTTCTCCTTCACCTTCCCCTACCCAGAGTAGGGGACGGCCTATTGCCATTCCTCATTAGTCTAATGTCAGGGATTCTGTTGAAAAGGGGCCTATGCAGACGAGTGGGGGGACTGCTAGTGTGGCGGAAGTTTGTGTTGTGGACGAAGTCCTGGTGCCCGCAGGACCCATCTCAAGTGAAGACCTGGTGTGGGGGAAGCCCAAAACAGCCCCCCCCCCCCATTGTGGCAGTGTTTTTCAGGTTCAGCGGGTTCTGGGGGCGGCCGGGACGACGAAAGGCGGACCACGTGTTCTTCAGACCCCGTCTCCATTGTTTGGATAGCACCTAGGATGCCCTTCAGGTCCCCCATGCGGCAGGAAGAGGAGTTCGAGGGATGGGTTGCCTCTCGTATCGCTATTCGCACGCCCCCGGCGCCCTCAGCAACGCTTCCGCCGGACTTCATGGAGCCCTTGACCCCGGTATCCAGACCAAGGGCCCCTAGAAGGTTCGTGATAGAGTCAGAGGATTCCGACAGCTCAACTGGCGCACGACCTGTCGGTTCCAGAGAACCAAGCCCTGTTGCAAAAACTCAAACGCTTGGGGGGCAAGGCGATGAAGTTTCTCACCTTCCAGTCCCTTACCCAGACGGCGAACTGGGTTCTGAGGAGAAGGGACACGGTGCTGAACAGGCTGCCCCGTAGGCTCCCCGAGCGAGAAGCTAAATTCCTAAGGAACACCCCTGTCTGGGGCGAGACCATGTTCCCCCTTCAGGCAGTGGCAGAGACACTAGAGAGGGTTGGAAAATTAAAGAGTTCGGCCAAGCCCAGGCAGCAGGTGACAAGGCGGCCCTCACACAGAAGATCATCAGTGGACGGGGCCTACCCGCCTACGCCTCCGGCTAGGCAGGAGGCCTCCTCCCCTTCCTAGCACCAATCCCCACGGCCCTCCCGCGGGAGCGGTGCCCCAACCCAGGCCTCCTTTAGACGTAAATATTCAGGCTCAAGGAGAGGCCGTTCTAACCGTCTCCCCAGAAGGAGATAGGGAGAGAGGCCCCCTATGCCTTCCCATGCCTCAGGTGGGGGGATGCCTCAAACGTTATTGGCAAGCATGGCGAGACAACGGTGCGGATCTGTGGATGGTGACAGTCCTCAGGGAGGGATACAGAATTCCCTTCCTGTCAGAACCGCCCCCTCTGATCCCCGAACATCGAGCAGAGTGGCTAGCACCCAAAGACACTGAGAAAAGAGTAGCCCTGGAAGTGGAAGTGGAGGCCATGTTGGACAAGGGAGCTCTACAGCCTGTCCATGAACCTTCCCCAGGATTCTACAGCAGGCTCTTCCTGTTAGAGAAAGCTACAGGAGGCTGGAGGCCAGTCATCGACCTCTCGGCTCTGAACAAGTTCATCAAGAAGACCTCCTTCAAGATGGACACACCGAAGTCGGTGCTGGCGGCCTTGAGAGAAGGGGATTAAATGATGTCCCTGGATCTCAAGGATGCCTATTTACAAATCCATGTACACCCCTCCAGTGGGGCTCCCAGTCCCTACAGTTCAAGACCCTCTGCTTCGCCCTGTCAACAGCTCCACAGGTGTTCACGAGGGTGTTCACCCTGGTATCAGTCTGGGCACACAAACAGGGCATCAGGCTGATCAGATACCTCGACGATTGGTTGCTGCTTTCAGCCTCAGAGGCAGTCTTAAAGGATCAGGGCACACAACTTGTACAGTTCTGCAGGGAACTCGGGATTACAATCAACCTCGAAAAGTCCCAGTTAGTCCCAACCACCAGGATGACGTACCTAGGGATGGTCCTGGACTCCCAACTGGCGAGAGCGTTTCCCTCCCAGGAGAGGCTGGACAACCTAGACCAAGTGATTCGCCCATTTCTAGCAGACACTCCAATGAGAGCCAAGGATTGGCAGAGACTTGTGGGACACCTGGTCTTGTTGGAGAAATTGGTTCCGCAAGGGAGGCTCAAGCTAAGACCAATACAGTGGAACCTGAAGGACCTCTGGTCAGCGGAGGAGTCCCCGCAGAAGGTAGTCAGGGTGTCCCCGTCCTCCAAGGACATGCTCCTCTGGTGGTCCGACAGGAGGAACAAGCTGAAAGGGATACCGTTCGCTTCCGCTCCTCCGGAGATGCTGCTCTTCACGGACGCTTCAAAAGAGGGGTGGGGAGCTCATGTCCTCGAAGAAACAGCAGAGGGAAAGTGGTCACTGGAGGAAAGGACCCGACATATCAATCTGCTCGAGCTCATGGCAGTACAAAAGGCCCTGGCGACATTCGCCCATCTTCTTCGGGGAAACTCGGTGGCACTCGTGCGACAATGCTACGGTAGTGGCGTACATCAAGAAACAAGGAGGCCTAAGATCAAGGGAACTGTTGATCTGCTGTTCCGGGACTTGATGTAAGATAAAGGAGAATGATCCTGCGTCTAGGGACCATTCTGACTCTTATCCAAGTTATCCTGGATAGAGCGTCCGCTGTCACATTGCGGAACCCTTGAAGGTAAACTGCTGACAAGGGCCATCTCTTCTTTTCCGCTAAGCGGAAGATGGCCAACATCACTTGGTTGAGTTGAGGCGATCTCGAGATCTCATTACCACCTCGCTGTCCAAAATCAGTCTTATGTGGACTGAAGGGCGAGGGGATAATTTCCTCAGTGTGAGGAAGACTGCCATGGCCTCTAGAATGTTGATATGGAAGGTCTTGAATAGAGAGGACCAAGTTCCTTGAACTCTGCATTGATGAGAGTGGCCTCCCCATCCTTCCAATGATGCACCCGTGTGGATGACGACTGAAGGTGGAGGCAGTTACAGAGTAGTTGACCTCTTGAAGTTCCTGGCCTCCGAGCATGGCCTGTGAAGTGATCGTAGCCGAATCTGTATTGGTCTTCTTAGATCTCTTCGAGCGTTTGATGCGTATCTTCTCCAGACTCCTGACGCATCTTTTAGCTGTGCTCTTAGCACTGGGTCTGTCACTGATGCAAACTGAAGGGAGCCCAGCACTCTCTCCTCTTCTTTAATGGAATTGAGAGACGATGTGACTGTAGGTCCCAATGTATGCCTAGCCATTGGAATTTCTGAGCTGGAGATAGTCGAGACTTTTTGGTGTTGATCTGGAATCCTAGATGTTCCAGGAACTGGATCACTTTCTTGGACGCTTGCATGCATTCCAACTCGGGTGCTGCCCACACCAGCCAATCGTCTAGATAGGATACCACCTGGACACCTTGTAGGCGTAGTTGTTGGACAACTGCTGCAAGGTTCGTGAAGATCCTTGGGGCTATGTTTAGTCCGAAGGGCATGGCTCTGAAAGCGTACTTTCTTTTTTGTATCCTGAATCCTAGGTAGGAGGAGAGTTGTCAATTGATCGGAATGTGCCAATAGACATCTGCCATGTCTATGGAGACTGTGTATGCCGTTTTGGGCAACACGGCCCTTATGTGTTGAAGGGTCAGCATCTTGAACTTGTCGTTCTCGATAAACTTGTTGAGTGGCGACAAATCCAGAATGACTCTGAGTTTGTCTTAGTCCTTGTGAACACAAAACAGCCTTCCTTGGAATTTGATGGACTTTGCCCTCTTTATCACCCGTTTGCTCAAGAGCTCTCAGGTATATTCATCTAGAACTGGGGTGGAGTGTTATAAGAACTGAGGAAATGATGGTGGAGCTGTCTTCCAGCTCCAACCTAGTCCGTTCTTGATTAGGCTGTGGGCCCAGGGATCGAAGGTCCAACGATCCCGGAAGAGTCAGAGTCTTCCTCCTACTGGAAGCATCTCATTGCTTCTGGTTTCTGAAGGGCTTGCCTCCTTGACCGTGTGCTCCCCTACCCCCTCTTCCTCTTGAGGGACGTCTAGAGGAATCTCTACCTGACCCCCTACTTTTAGGGCGAAAGGTAGTGGTCTGCCTCTCATAGGCGAGAGCATAGGCTGGTGACTGAGTCACCACCTGCTGTTGTACCATCTGGTAGGTGGGTTAGGGCTGTGCCACCATCTGTGGCACCGCGGTCCTGGGAAGTTGTCTAGCAGGGCGAGAAGGCAGTCTTGGTCCATTTGTCTTTCTCTTCGGTTGGGAACCCTCATCCGTAGAAGACTTCCTCTTAGCCGACATGCCTCACTTCTGGAGAAGATTTCTATTCTCTGTGGCGGCCTTGTCAACTATCTCTTTGACCAATTCGTTTGGGAATAGGTCTTTCCCGCAAATATTGGAAAATATCAACTTCCTAGGTTCATGTTTGACCACAGCCGAGGCAAACACGAACTCTCTACAAGCCCTCCTTTCCCTAGCAAAGCTGTAGAAGTCTTTAGTCAGGGTTGCCGAATGTGTCTCGGCCATGACCATGAACATATCCGGGGATATCTGTTCGCTGGCCATTGCCTCCATAGACACCTGGAGGGACAGAGAGGCAGCTAGCCTCTCCTTTGTATCTTGTTCTCTTCGCAAGAGAAACTCAGACAACTTGGGAAGGTTTTCGCTGAACTGACGTCCAGCGATATCAGCCTACAACTTTTCCGACTGAGAAGGTAAGCTGAATATCCTTCCAGTCTTTGTGATCGGTTGGCAAAGCTAGGCCTTCACTCCTCCAGTGTAGGGCAAGGTTTCCCGGCATCCACTGCCTTAATCACTGCCTTAAAGGACTTTTCCCCAAAGGGGAAAGCCATAGTTGCTGGAGCAAGAAAAGAGGGATGCTTCTTGCTCAGGGCCGGCACCTTCGAATTGGTGAAGCCCCTGTCCTTCAAACTGCTGGCTAACAATGCCTGAGCTGAGCCTTCGCGTGGTCAAGCACTATGACCTCCTTAGGCTCTGTCTCCTCCTTGGATACAGGTTCCATCCTAAGACGAACGAAGCAGTCTCGATAGGACTCAAAGCTGGGCCAGAACTCAATGTCCTCTATAGGGATGGTTTCCAGCTTCTCTGAAACAAAGATCTTACCGTTTGTGATTGGCATGTACTCGGCATGCCTCCATCAGTTTACCTCGGAACATGAGAGAAGATCCTTTACATTGAGTCTTTGTTGAGATCCACGGGAAGCTGTTATCTGGAGAATTTCCTTCCTGAAAGCAGCTTCCCTTTGTTCGCTCTTCTTCTCGAACATTTCCGTCATAGCTTTGATGGCAGACAGATATTCGTCCGACCTCTCAGGTTGAGGAGCGGAGGACGTAGAGGGCACAGGTTCTGGGGCAGGAACCGACGAAACAGAGACTGTTTCAACCTCATCCTCTTCCGTCTCTGGAGCCATTACTGACTCCTCATCTTGGCCTTCCGCAAGAAGGTCCTTTTCGGTGTCCTCTGACACCTGACATCCTCTCATCATCTAGATTCTAGATGGATGTCCTTCATCGCATCCGAAACATCCGTGTCGACAGATAGCTGGATGCAAGGGATCTCAGGGTGAGGCTGAGGAATAACAGCATCTGCAGATGCTTTGGGGAATAGAAGGGCTCTCATATGCTCACTAGGGAGGTAAGGCCCCGTGGAATTCTTTTGAAAGCCACGAACCCATTTACACAGCTTGTCCCGAGCTGCATCCCTTGACTCTGTTGTCTTGGGATTTTCAAAAGCCTCTTTCATCAGGTCCTTACATACTGTACATACCTGCGGGTCCCAGTATTTGAGAGGTCCCTTGGTGATGGAACAGCGGGAGTGTGTCCTACACCCCAGATGGCCATAGAAGTTCCTGCTACGGACGTTGCAGAAAACACTATCGCACTTCACATGGTCCTCCTGTGAAGAGAGGAAAATAAAATGAGTATAACGTAGTCTATCTCACTAGACAAACTAATATTATAATAATATTTTCCATTTTATTTTATTGCATATAGCTTAGGATAGATAAGCTAGAAAGGAAATAGGAAAGACACATACGTGAGTTTCCCACCCAGCCAATTGCTGTGACCTCCCTCAATATTAATTCTAGGGTTATCCTCCTTAAGAGGCCCAATGGAAGAGTCTAGCCTATAAGGATAGAGTAGTGTAAGCAACACCCACTTCCAAAAATGATTAATAATGAAGGTCAAAATAACTGATCATCTATCAGTATGAAGAGAGGGAATTACTTTCCCAATCTTATAAGGTCTCAACAATAGACTGCGCTTGGATACACAAAGTATGTTGGAAAATTTAACTACTCTATACTTTTATACTATAGTTTTCTGTCTGCAGTATAGTCTACACTATACTACAGAAGTACTGGCTACAGTATATAAATTACATTTACCATAGTTGCTGCCGGCATGCAGCCATTCAAGGCTAGTACCTAAGGCTCAATTCACTGGCACAAATTTAACAATTTTAATGGCCGGCGGCCCACCGGATTGCTGGCGGCTTGCCTGACACTGGCTGTTGGCACACTATCCCAGTCAGCATTCAATGTGACAGGGTAGTGGCCGGAATGCCTAACTTGGGCGGCTCTCACCGCAGAGTCAGATGTGACAGTGAATTAACGGCTGTCGGACCACAAGTCTAGCCTGCATCTTGCCGGCAAGGATAGTGGCCGGCAGTCGCCATATCTGTCTGCACTATCCAATAGAGAGAGAGAAAGTAAAGAGTGAAGGGTGATGCAAGGGTGGCGGCACTAGCCACTGTATCACTGCCTTCCTCCGGAATGAACGTTCTAATGGAAGGGGAGAATATAACATAATCAAGCTTCCACCCATCCACCTCCGTGCCGGTAACAGCCGGTCGTAGGATGCGAATGACCGCCCAAGTGAGGACTGAAGAACACTCCAAGGCAAACGGGTCTCCTACCGGCAGCTAGACCTGCCGATACAGCTATCCTGGAGCTCATGTCCGGTAGGGAAGCTATACGACTAGGCCATACAGGCAGAAGCCCAAGCCGGCCCTACAGCCTGCCGGCAATCGGCGAGATTGTAGGACAACAGCTACAGGGATGTAATGGCTAGGCCATCACTAAAGGACAGAATGGGAAGGGGAAAAGGGTCCTGTATAAGATGTGAGATGAGCCGGCGGCATGTCGGCCCTACCATACGTAAAGGAAACTCTGTTTCAGTATCTGCGTTACCCTAGGCACACGGAGAATACATTCTCCAGCCTAGGGATTGCCAATCCAATAAGGGGGGCCGGCATCATCTAGCCGCCACCTTATAGAGAAACAGA
>NC_090739.1:54182709-54222709 GCF_036898095.1 Palaemon carinicauda
CCGGTCCCTTCGGGGCAACAAGGGTGTACGCGCCATCGCGCACACACTTCCCTTACTCCCCATGTTGAACATGCGCGCCAACGGTCTCCTGAACGTAAGGCTGTTCCTGAGATAGCGCTCGCCAGCGCGCCAGTGCTCTCCTGCGCGCCAGCGCTCTCCAATGCGCCAATGATCTCCTGCGCGCCATTCCTCACCTGCTCGCGCCTACGAGGATACGCGCGCACACCCTGCGCGCCCACGCACATCCCCTACAGCAGCTATACACCGCCAGCCTGACGTGCGCCCACAAGAGGCGCGCCAGCGCACACAAGTTCCGACTGCACGCCCGCACGCAAGGGATATCTCTCCTGCGCGCGCGCGCGCCCTACGACATCTTCTGGGGCGCGCGATCTCTCGCCTGCATGGCCACGGGCCCATCAACCTGATCCTGCGCGCGCGCGATTGCACAATCAGCCTCCTGCACACTCTCCTGTGTCTCCTGCGCACGCTTCTACGCGCCATCGCTCGCCTGCATGCCCTCGCAATCGCCCTCGCGCGCACGCACATCAGTAGTCCCCCGCGCGCGAGCGCCAATACCCTTCCGCGCGCGAGGCTGTAGGACAACGCACGGCAAGGTCGCCATCGCCACATTCCCCTCCCCCCCTCCCCGCAAGCGCAGAACAGCGTGCTCGCCTGTGGAAGGGAAGCTTCCAGAAAGGTCCAGGGACATTTCTTCTTCCTTTTCTTTTCAGGCGAACCCCCCTATGGAAATTCTCCCAGGGATCGGTCGATCCCTGTCCCTCCAGAGGGAGTGTCTGACAGCGCAGCTGTCAGCCAGCAGCCATTGTTTGGGGCACTAGTCAGAGCGGTTACGCAGGCTTTCAAACCTGTTCTCTCTGAATTGGGCCACAAATCCTTAGCTGCGTCTACCCCCCTGAAGAGAAAAAGAGGAGTTTTGGACGGGGTGACTTCTCCAAGAACTAAGCTGTCTCCTCGTAAGCCTTCGAGGCAGGCTCCCTCCCCCCCCCAGACTTTTTCTCCCCTCTGTCGGACGAGGATTTCCCGTCCTCAGGGGAGTTACGTGAGGTGAAACGTTCCCCCATCGCACCAATGAGGGAAACCCCACCTCGCGCTGAAAAGTCTTCCCGTGTAGGGGCGGAGAAGAGCCTATCTCCGTCGTTGTTGGAGTCCTGCATCCCTCCCAGGAGGGAGTCGAAGGACTCTTAAGACAGTCCCAAAATCCTCAACAAGACTTAGGACGGAGCCAGCTAGTCACTCGGAGATCGTCCGCGATTCTCCCCAAGAAGAGCCTTTGGGGACAGGAGACTTCGCTGCAAGTCCAACAAACATCCGGAGGAGAGCTACAGGAGTCAGAGCATGCATTTTGGCAAGTTCTGACTCTTATGAGGACTCTCAGTGGGTTTGCTGACCCAGAGATTCCCCCTCGAGAGGGCAAAGACACGGTCTTGGACCGAGTATTTGGGACTCGAAAACCTTCTAAGGCCAGTGCGGCTCTGCCCTGGTCTCAGGGGATTAAGAGTACCAGGGACAAGATCGCTGCCCAGCTCTCTTGAGTTGGGCTCCTCCAGTTGATCCAGTGCCGGCAACAAGCTTCTCCCACCTCCTCGCGTACAGCCGAGGAGGTACTTCGAGATCTTGGAGGAGCCTTGTTTAGCTCTTCCTCTTCACCATTCTTTGGAACAGCTTACCAGGGGAGTCCCTCTTGAGAGACTCTCCAACTGGCAGGTCTCATTCTCGGCGACTGAGATCCTTAATCAGGAGAAGGTTGCGAAGTGTACTATGCATGCCACTTCGTGGCTGGATATCTGGTTAGGGACCTTAGGTATCCTGATACGTTTGGAGGATATCTCCAAAGAACGTACCAGGAAAGCTATGGAGACGTTCCTCCTCTCGAGTTTCTGGCCCACCAAGTCTTGAACTTGTGGGCGAACACCATCCTGAAACGTTGGGATGCGGTGGCTGAAAGGTTCCATCAGGTGGTCCCTAGCACCGAGATGAGCAGGCTCAGGCATTCTTCCGTGGAGGGAACGAATCTGTTTGAGGTTAAAAACATGGAACACGCTGCTGAGAGGTGGAGGAAGTCCCACCAAGACTCCCTCCTTCATAGGCCTTTGACATCCAAGCCCTATAAGCCTCCAGCGCCCCAGCAGTCCCGTCCTACCAAGACCACGAAACCGACAACGGCAGCGAAGACAGTGGTGTCTAAGCCCTTTCCTGTCAAGGACAGGAAAGGCAAAAAGTCCTCCAGGGGAGGGAAAAATCCCGGAGGGAGCAGCCGAGGCCGCAAACTCTAGGATTGGCAGTCCCCCTGCATGTCCACCAGGCGGGGGATGCCTACAAAGTTGCGCAGACAGGTGGCAGCAACTCAGGGCCGATTCCTGGACGATTTCCGTAATCAGTCAAGGATATCTCGTCCCGTTCACAACATCTCTACCTCCCCTGATGACAAATCCAGTGTCATTGAGCTCCCTTGCCATGGGATCAGAAAGGGGGCAAGCCCTTCGGGCAGAAGTCTAGACCATGTTGAAGAAGGGCGCTCTCCAAGAGGTCCTCGATGGGTCCCCAGGCTTCTTCAGTCGACTCTTTCTTGTAAAGGTGTCTGGAGGCTGGAGACCAGTCATCGACCTCTCAGCTCTGAACAAGTTTGTCAAACAAATTCCGTTCAGCATGGAGACCGCAGACACGGTCAGACATGCAGTGAGACCACAAGACTTCATGTGTACACTGGATCTGAAGGACGCGTACTTCCAGATCCCAGTCCATCCGTCTTCAAGGAAGTACTTAAGATTCACCCTAGACAACAAGGAGCACCAATTCAAGGTGCTGTGTTTCGGTCTCTCCACAGTACCGCAGGTTTTCACCAGAATGTTCACCGTAATATCGTCGTGGGCACACAGGATCGGCATCCGTCTCCTCCGTTATCTGGACGACTGGCTGATCCTAGCAGACTCGGCGTCATCCCTTCTTCAACACTGAGACAAACTTCTGGGACTTTGCCAGGATCTGGGGATCATGGTAAATCTCGAGAAGTCCTCTCTGCTTCCCACTCAGAGACTGGTATACCTAGGCATGATTATAGACACCAATCTCCACAAAGCCTTCCCATCAGACAACTGGATAGCAAGGCTGAGGAAGGTCGCAAGCCCTTTTCTCAGACGAGAAGAGCTTCCAGCCCAATCGTGGTTACGTCTCTTCGGTCACCTTTCATCTTTGGCTCGTCTAGTTCCCAACAGTCGCCTCAGGATGAGGTCCCTCCAGTGGCGACTCAATTCCTAGTGGAATCAAGGTTACGATTCCCTGTACGTCATGATCCCTATGGGACCTGCGGAACGGACGGACCTCCAGTGGTGGGTGACAGACGAGAACCTACGAAGAGAAGTGGATCTTCTCGTCCTCCCCCTAGATTTGATGCTGTTTTCGGACGCCTCAAAGAAAGGGTGGGGGGGGGCCCACGTTCTGCACCACACGACCTTAGGCCTGTGGTCAGAATCAGAAAAATGCCTCCATATAAATCTTCTAGAGATGAAGGCTGTTTTTTTGGCCCTTCAACAGTTCCAACAATACCTGGCGGGTCACTCTGTGGTGGTGATGAGCGACAACACCACAGTAGTGGCTTACATCAACAAGCAAGGAGGTACCTTTTCGAAGCAGCTATCCCATCTTGCAGTAGAGATACTGAGATGGACCGAAGTCTCACTCGATTCCACTTTCGGCACGTTTCATTCCAGGCTAGAGGAATGTGCTCGCCGACAATCTGAGCAGAGCGTCTCAGATTGTGAGTACCGAGTGGTCTTTGGATCATCTAATAGCCAACAAAGTCCTGACTTTGTGGGGTTCCCCGACTGTGGATCTGTTATCAACAGCGTTGAACTTCAAGCTTCCGCTGTACTGCTCCCCAGTCCCGGATCCCAAGGCGCTCTGGCAAGATGCCTTCCAACAACGGTGGGACAACATCGACGTTTACGCCTTTCCCCCCGTTCGGTCTGATGAGGAGGGTGCTCAGCAAGACCAGAATATCGGTCAATCTGTCAATGACCCTCGTAGCTCCGCTATGGTATCACGCGGAATGGTTTCCGGACCTTCTACAACTCCTAACGGAACTTCCGAGAGAACTCCCTCCGCGACACAATCTACTCAGACAACCATTCCGAGAGAACTCCCTCCGCAACACAATCTACTCAGACAACCACATGCCAACATCTTCCACAAAGCCATAGCTTCGCTACGACTTCACGCGTGGAGACTATCCAGCATCTCCTCGCTGAGAGAGGATTTTCGCAACAAGTTACGATCATGATATCTGGACATCTGCGAAAATCATCCGCATCTGTCTATCAGGCAAAGTGGAAAGTCTCGATGCCACTATTCCAACAATAGCGGAGTTCCTCCTGTATTTGGGGGAAGAAATGCGTCTTTCAGTCTCGGCGGTGAAAGGCTATCGCTCAGCCTTAAGTCTAGCCTTCAGGCTCAAAGGAATGGACATTTCTTCTTCGCTGGAAGTTTCCCTACTCATACGAAGTTACGAACTTACCTGCCCTCAGTCGGAAGTGAGACCTCCTCCATGGAACGTGGTTCGAGTTCTCAGGTCTCTTAAGAGACCTCCCTATGAACCATTACGCCAGGCTTCAGATCGCCACCTTACTTGGAAGACGGTGTTCCTACTAACTTTGGCTTCGGCCAAACGAGTCAGTGAACTTCATGGTTTCTCGTATGACATCGCCCATTCAAGGGGATGGGGGAGGTAACGTTCAAATTCGTCACTTGAGTTTATTGCTAAGACTCAGAATCCGGGGGTAGCGGACCCTCGGTTCGACTCCTTCCAGATTTCGAGTCTCCGTTCTGTAACAGATGACCCATACCATCTCCTACTGTGCCCAGTAAGGAGTTTGAGGCTATATCTCAAAAGAACGGCTGCCGTCCGTCCTCACGTGCAAGCGTTGTTTGTTAGCAAAGGTAGGACTAAGAGGAGGGTCACCAAGAACACCATCTCGGCATGGATTCGTAGGGTGATTCATCTGTCCCTGAATCCAGACCCTCCTCCGTCACGTCGCCCTAGAGCACATGATGTCAGGGGCGTAGCTACGTTCCTGGCCTTCAAAAAGAATTTCTCAGTGACGCAAGTTCTTCAAGCTGGGGTGTTGAAGCGTCAGACGACCTTCACAGCCCACTACCTGCAAGACGTGACCCACAGGAGGCTCAATACGTTCTCCATCGGCCCTGTGGTGGCTGCACAACAGCTGGTTTAAAACCTCAGGCTCCTTATTGGACAAGTAGCAGAAGGTTGAGGGCATTGTTAACCGGTTTTAGTCTGCATGAATGAAAAGGTTTGTCTGGCCCTTATTCTTTTCTTCATCTTCCCCTCTCTTGGGGAAAGCAGCATCCTGGGTTCTCTGTGCAGCTGTCCTGAAACCACTGCAGGTAAACCATGTTTCCTTGTGTTCCTAATATTAAGCTAATACTGTCACGTCCCCATACCCTGTCGAGGTGGTATTGGGAGAGTCCTAGCCTAAAGTTTCCATCTAAAGGACTACAGGTCAACTTCCTAGGACCAGTCACACTTTATTATACCTTCACACAGAGCTTGCGTAGGCCGCAGTCCTTGCGTAGCAAGGTTCTAGAGAGGTGCAGGGACTCCTTAGTGTAAGTGCTTACACACTCAAATAACGAGTCCCCGGGCAAAGCCAAAAAGCCAGTACTGGCTGGAACGTTCACCCTTCCTAATGGGTGAGTCACACCTATTAAATAGCGTGGTTTGTATGTCAGTTACGGAACAAATGACAAATTCGTAGGCAATTTGTATTTTTCTTAACTGTACAAACCTTAGCTATTTAATCAAACTTGCCCGCCAGCCCTATCCCTCTTGAAGTCCTACCTCCAAGCAAAGTGAGCTCAAGCATAGGTGTGTGTGTGAGGGGGGGTGTAGGAAGCTACCCTCCCCTACCCCCCGCTAACTAGCGGTGGGGTAGTAAACCCTTGTTAAAATTCTAATGGCTCGTCATTTCAGCTACGCCGAAAGTAATACCCTATTAAATAGCTAAGGTTGGTATAGTTAGGAAAAATACAAATTATCTACGAATTTGTCATTTTTGGGTGAGATGGCCATGTCGTCCTGATGTAAGCTTCATATAGACAGCTTTCTATGGGGTATTTGGCTACAGTGATACTCCCAGAGAATTAACCATAGGTCTCCAGAATTTCAACTCCTGGCGCGAGTATCCTTAAAATTTTTCTTAAGGATATCGCACAATATCAGGGGACGTTTATGGCAATCTTTACCCCAAATAGCGTTTTCGCTTCAAGGGGGAGGAGTGGCAAAACTGAAGGGGAGCCGTTATCAAGGTTATCTTTCCTCCCCTACTACTACGGGGCTCCTAGATGGCGCTCATTCCTTGTAGCATTGAGCATGGTGCTACAGATATAGTAGTTTTGGGAGGGATCTTTACCTAAGCTTTTTCTTGGAACAGGAGGGTGGGTCCATCAGGACGACATGGCCATCTCACCCAAAAATAGATTTTTCGCTTTGCTTCAAAATCCATTTTTTGGGCTCAAGCCATGTCGTCCTGATGGAAGTTTACTAGAGAATTACTTGAAAGTACTGTATCTGTGGATTTGTATAAGTGCCTCAACCTTGGGACAGTTTTTATGTGGTCATCCAGACCCTTGAGAAATATGACGTTACGGTTATACGTCATTACCACTAATTATGGAACAATGTTAGGGCTTCCTGCCCCCTGCAGGGAAGTGTCTTGCTAGACAGTAAATAAGGCTCAAGGTTTGTATACGTGTAGGAACAAATATAAGTATCAACCAGATCTATTTGTTTCTATGTATCAGTACAATAAATATAAGTTTTACTTAGGAAAATAAGTAAAAGAACTCTGGCTAAGTTTTATTTTGTTACTTGCGGGGCGAAATAAGACGCAAATACACTCTTTTATTCATTTATTTAGGCTAAATGAGTAAATGGAACAATGTGTAATAAACATAAAAGAGAATTATACATTAAACATATACAGTCAATGTTCCTCTACCTGAAAGGGAAGAAAAGGGTTAATGCCACTCATACTAATTGAAAAATTTTTCAATATTTTTTTTGTATATGTTGGATACTATCAACACTGTGTACAATGTACACATGGCACAAGTGTCATTTGTATAATTCTGCACCTGAAAAATTGAATAGTCCTAGTGTCACCAGGGTGACACTCACATCAAAGGATATTGCACTAGAGGGTGACAACATCTTTTCACCCGAATTGAGAGTCCCAATCAATTCACTTTTCATCGCAGCACTAGACGACAGGTTTTACTACACTACCTGCTGCCACCACATAATGTTTGATTTCGTGTACTTGCTTCGCATAATGTTTGTAAAACATTCTGGATGACTTCCAGCCAGTATATGAGCGAATACACTCGAAGTCCATATACTGAAAAAAGTTCAGTGACGAAGCAATTTTTCCTGGATCATGACCTGCGGGTGTACTGTCAGGATCTGCTCTACGAATGAAGTAGGTGAGCTTCCACCTCAGTTGTTTTAGGGATAAGTTCAATCCTGAGTTTTCTCCTTTGAAGAGCTGTCCTCCCCCGAAGTCTGAAGTTCTTCAAAGATAGACCTTTAGACATTCTACTGGACATAGAGACATCTTCCTTCAGAGGGCAGATTCTCCAGGGACCCCATCTCTTAGTAGGTAGCTCGGTCTTGGCGAGAAAGGTAGGATCAGGAAAGAGATTCAGTTCTCTCGCTTCTGTGAACTAAATATGGCCCTCGTCTTTTGATAGGGCTATTATTTTACTAACTCTAGCCCCTGAGGCCATAGCGAACAGAAAAATCACTTTTTGGGTTAGATCATGAAATAACCAAAAAAATTAAATCTGTTCCTGCCCTCTTAAAAATACCCATATCAATTACAGTATGTAATATTAGAAAAACATTTCTGTGATAAATTACGTACACACAAAATGACAAATAATTGCTGGACTGTGATCTCCAATAAAATGTGGCTTTATTATGGAGTTTTTACCTTCAAGACAGACTGTAGCAGCTAATTGCGGTGTGTGCGGAGGAGGAAGGAGGGAGGGAAATAATTACAGTACACGTACGGTACAGTACACGTACGGTATTTACACTGTTCCTTACACTATTTATTGTAATACTTAAACTTTAAATTAAGTTAACTGAACTTAGTTTACTCTAATATTTTTATTTTATTTATTTTTTTTTTACATGTCTTAGCTCTTTTTGCCTCGCTTTCACTTTCAGTTGGTGCAGCCCTTTTAGAAAAATACATATGAAAGAAGCTTTTTTTCTGTCTCCCTTTCAAAATGTTGCAGAAATGAGCCAGGCAAGTGTTGTTAAAAAGAGCTGAAGCACGATCACAAGAATGTATCCGGGTGTGTCTTTTCCACAAAGTCAGAAACATTCTGCCACTTAGCCATCACTTCCTTAATCTCCCTCGATGAAAGAAATTCCTCCGATTCCACCACCTAGCTACTGAGCTCTTGCAACACCTTTATATGTTGCATCATCTGGAGCTTGATCGTCTCTGTCATGAGCTCTTCTTGATGTTCCTCGACAAGGTTGTTGACATCTGCCTCATGTACCTTCAGCCCAGTGAACTTTCTGAGAGGCAATCTCTTCCAACACAATGGGTTCATGGTCAGGCTGCAGGGTATATCGAACCCCTCGAAATCCCTTTGATCTACAGAATCTGGCTACAATTTTTTCATGCTGAATCTAAGGTTCTTCGCGTTACCTTATGCCATACTTCATCAATGATTTTCAAACAATGCACAATATTGAAGTGGTCCTTCCAAAATTCACAAAGGGTGAGGTTAATGTTATCTGTGAAATCAAAGCATTTTTTGAACAAATGCATTGTGTGCAGCTTTTTGAAATTGCAAATGACCTGTTGGTCCATGGGCTAGAGAAGTGGCATGGTGTTAGACGGGAGATAAAGGACCTTGATGAACTTGAATTCATCGAGAATGTCATCTTCAAGACTTGAAGCTTGACCAGGGACATTGTCTAGGATGAGAAGACATTTCAATGGCAGGGTTTTCTCCAACAAATAGTTCTTGAGTGCCCGACCAAAGCACAGATTTACCCATTCTGTGAAGAAATGCCACGTAGCCCATGCCTTTGAATTTGCTCGCTACATATTGTAACTTTAAGCTTTTCTTTCAAGATCTTCTGACTCTTTAAATCACGTGAGTTTTCGGAGTGGTATACCAGCAGTGGCTTGATCTTGCAGTCACCACTAGCATTAGCACACAAAGGTAGAGTCACTCTATCCTTGATGGGGTTATGGCCTGGAAATTTCTTCTCTTTTGCCCTGATGAATGACCTCCATGGCATCTGCTTCCAGAAAAGGCCAGTTTTATTACAGTTGAAGATTTTTTGGGTGATGCAACCTTTTGCAGCAACAAGTGAGACAGAACGGTCAAAGTACTCCTTCGCGGCTTTCACATCGGAACTCACAGCTTCCCCACACCTCACAGCTGCAGCTTCCCCATACAACACTGGCGATGCTCAGAGATGTGTACAGTAGACAGAAAACACGCAAAATAAATGACCGATGCGGGCTTTGAGAGCAGCTCTCAAGTGCTCGGCCACCTAGCGTCAGCATCTGTAAGTTTGCTCATATCTCAAGTTTGTGCTCACATCTTAATGTAAAAATTTGCTCGGTGGCGCTCATATGTCAAAGTATTATTGTACGTCCAGATTGAGTTATGACACATCTCTTGATCCTTATCTCGGTCGTAAGTCGACAACTACCTGTAATGAGAATTGTTGGTAACTAAATCGTAAATTGATTACTGTTGTTTAACAATAGCGGAAGACTTTTTACTTCCAGAGCACTGGACATGTTGATAGCTTGGTAACTGAAAGGAAAATGGCAGCTTTGCACAACTTAGTGAGCAAATAGCATTGTCTCTAGTAGTAGTAAGAGTTAGTGGTGATGATGATATCATTAGGCAGATGATTTCGGCACTGGAGGTGCTGCATCGAGTTTAATTCTACCTGAACTCGAGGATTTTACATATACACACTACATCCATGCTTTGCAAGTTGAAACACTGGCGCTGGGGCAGATTATTGTTGTTATTATTATTATTATTATTATTATTATTATTATTATTGTTATTATTTGCTAAGCTACAACCTTAATTGGAAAAGCAAGATGCTATAAGCCCAGGGGCCCCAACAGGGATAATAGCCTAGTGAGGAAAGGAAACAAGGAAAAATAAAATATCTTGAGAACAGTAACATTAAAATAAATATTTCCTATATAAACTATAAAAACTTTAACAAAACAAGAGGAAGAGAAATTAGATAGAAGTGTGCGCCTAAGTTTACCCTCAAGCAAGAGATCTCTAACCCAAGACAGTAGAAGACCATGGTACAGAGGCTATGGCACTACCCAAGAATAGAGAACAATGGTTTGATTTTGGAATGTCCTTCTCCTAGAAGAGCTGCTTACCATAGCTAAAGAGTCTCTTCTACCCTTACCAAGAGGAAAGTAGCCACCGAACAATTACAGTGCAGTAGTTAACCCCTTGGGGGAAGAAGAATTGTTTGGTAATCCCAGTGTTGTCAAGTGTATAAGAACAGATGAGAATCTGTAAAGAATAGGCCTGACTTCGGTGTATGTGTAGGCAAAGGGAAAGAGCCGTAACCAGAGAGAAGGATCCACTGTAGTACTGTCTGACATGTCATAGGACCCCATAACTCTAGCGGTAGTATCTCAACGGGTGGCTGGTGCCCTGGCCAACCTACTACCTACAAAGAGACAATATTTCTTTGGTATTTCATGTTATAAAAGTGTTGGATTCCCTGTTCTAAACTTTTACAGAAAATTCCTTGGAGACCACATTGCACATTAACCCTAAGAAAGAGTCATTTGATTTATGGGTACCTGAGACACCATGAGGTGTGTCTGCTGTGTTACTACTGATCGTCTGTATGTCAAGCATAATAATGTGGTGATTGTGGTCACAAGAATAACTACAAATGTAGGCATTGATGAGGCAATGGTTGTGTATTAAAAATGTAGGTATCTATGAGGGATTGGTTATGAGGAAAAAAAAACAAGGATTACTTCAAATGTAGACATCTATGAGGGATTGGTTATGAGGGGAAAAAAAAAGGATTACTACAAATGTAGGCATCTATGAGGGATTGGTTATGAGGGAAAAAAAACAAGGATTACTACAAATGTAGGCATCTATGAGGGATTGGTTATGAGGGAAAAAAAAACAAGAATTACTACAAATGTAGGCATCTATGAGGGATTAGTTATGCTGAAAAAAATAAGGGTAACTACAAATGTAGGCATCTGTGATGGATTGGTTATGATGAAAAAAGAAAACAAGGCTAACTACAAATGTAGGCATCCATAAGAGATTGGTTATGATAAAAAAAAAATTGTAGTGTATTAGTACAATATCATGGGATATCATCAAGATGTACTGTAGATGCATAATCTGCAAAATTGGTAGCTATGACTAGCTTTAGAAGCTAGAGGCACTAAAAGAAATAGGGAATTCTACCTGTTACTTTCTTGTTCTTGAAAGATTTCCATTCTTATTACATTATTATACGCATCTATAATTTTGACTGAGGTTTTAGATGAGACTGTTTGATTGTGACATATGAAAATTGATTAACAGTTTATTAATGTAATTGCTGGATTAACTTTTTGTATATATTTTATTTGTTGGCATGTGGAATATAATAGTAACTAACACAGAATTTTTTCCTGTTTTTAAATTTAGTAATTATTCATTTAGATGAACTTGTATTTTGGGGGATTTTAACCCTTTTACCCCCAAAGGACGTACTGGTACGTTTCACAAAAGCCATCCCTTTAACCCCATGGACGTACCGGTACGTCCTTGCCAAAAAATGCTCTAAAATTTGTTTTTCATATTTTTTGATAATTTTTTGAGAAAATTCAGCCATTTTCCAAGAGAATGAGACCAACCTGACCTCTCTGTGACAAAAATTAAGGCTGTTAGAGCAATTTAAAAAAATATACTGCAAAATGTGCTGGGAAAAAAATAACCCCTTGGGGGTTAAGGGTTGGAAATTTCCAAATACCCCGGGGGTAAAAGGGTTAACATCACTGCTGTTATTTGAAATTTTAATTTTTATATTTTTTTTCATGTGAATTTTTTTTATTTTTCAGAAGGAAGAGATTCAGAAAAAGAACGAAGGGATAAGGTATCCATGTGGAAGATGGATACAGGAGAAGCTCTCTCTGAAAATTTTGAGACAGAAGATCTAAATGCAAGTACAGCCTGTGTTAGATATAGCACAAGAAAATCTCCAAGACAAAAACGAGATGTTACAGATCAAGTTACTGATGAAGACAGAGCAAGTATAGGCAAACGAAGGTTATCCAAAGATGAATCTAATAATACTATAGATGGAGATAAGCAGTCATCTACAAAAGTGAAGAGAAAATTGGAACAAGAAGAAATTTCTAGTCCAGAAAAAGCTGAAAGTAAGTTAACAAAAGAACCTTCTGCTGCTAGTCTGGGTCATCATGGAGGACAAAAGCCTTCAGTAGTTACTAGGGCAGGTTCAAGGAATCTCAGGAGAACACGGAGCGATGCTGAGGAGCCAAGGAGAAAAGGATCTCGCCCTTCCTCAAGGCGCTTCTCTTTAGAACTGGACTCCCTTTCTAGTTTTGTAAAGCAGAAGCAGGTCAGCAAAGGAAAACAAGGCATTTTAGGCGAGAAGAATGAAAGGGAACTAGCAGACGACATCATATTAATTGATTCAGCTGATCAGTTAACGAATTCTGAAAATTTCAAGGTACGTTCAGGGAGTTTGCCACCTCTAGTAACACAGTTGGAAGGAAAATGTGATGCAGTAAGTAATTCCTTAAGTGAAGATAAGGAAATAGTGGAGGAAGATATGAAAGATGAAAAGGAAATGTTTAGTGATAAAATTGAAAGTGAACTTAATATCCTGAATGAAAAAGATGATGAAACTAAAGAGAAAACTAATTTGAAAGGAACTGGTATTGAAAATAAAGAGAAACCTAGTTTTAAAGGAACTGGCATTGAAACTAAAGAGAAGCTTATTTTGAAGAAATCTGATATTGAAATTAAAGAGAAACCAATTTTGATGAAAAAGGATACTGAAACTAAAGAGAAACTTTCAGTGAAGAAAATTGATGTTGAAATTAAAGAGAAGCCTATTTTGAAGAAAGCTGACGTTGCCATCAGTGATAAATGTATTTCAAAGAAAGTTGATAGAGAAGTTGAGGGGAAACTTAATATTGCTGAATCAGAAAATGACATTATCTTTATTTCAGAAAGTAAAGATAGGATTGCTAAATCCTCATCTGTTAGTGCTGCTGCCCCTGAAATTATACATGAAGTCATCAATAAGGCCCCTGTTATAACTGGTAAAACTCATAGGACAGTGTTGCAAGACAGAAAATCCAGAAAAAATGTTGCTAAAGATGAAGGTAAATATATGTGTAGGAGGAAGAGCTTGGAAAATTCAGCTGAAAATGTTTTAGGTCATAGTAGTAGTAAGAGTAGCATGCGGGGTAAAACGAGCAGTTGTGGCAGTGGTGATGATTGCAGTAATGAGAATGAAGAAAGGAAAACTTTAAGGGCTTTTGGCAGGCAAAAGGTTGTAGGTAGTAGAAGGAGAAGCAGCAATCATGATGAAGCAAAATTGAATGAAGTTTTAGAAAGTGTAGCAAAGGATTTTGAGAGAGAGATTGATGAAGATCATTACGATCAAATAGAAAAAGATTTTGTGTTAGGGAATAAATCCCCTGATAAAGGTATCAGTGATAAAATGATTGAGTTATCAGAAAAAGAAGACTCAAATTTAACAGAATTTATCAATTTTTGTATGGATGATAAAATTTCTTGTAATTTAGAAGCATTTGGCTCTTCTGGAAATGAAAGAACACCTTCTGGTAATTCAACTCCACAACCTGGTAGTAGCAGTCCAAGTTTGAACAAAAGAAGTGTAAGTAGTAAGAAACTGAGCGATGTTGTGCGCAGTCTGCAAAAGAAACAGGCAGAATCACCAAGTACCACTTCAGGTCCAACAGAAAATCCAACCTTTTTGAAGGACCTCAACACCTGGAGTTCAGATAAGTTGAGGCAAGTGAGTCCTCAGTCAGGCTCTTTTCACCTTGAGTCCCTCAGTACCTCTTCTGCACCTAAAGTAGTATCACCAAATGATGCTTCAATGCCAGAGATTGTACATATTCCTTGTGCACCTACCGCTACCACTACACCACCATCACCAGAGATCATCACTTCCAAGGCACCTTCACCTCTACCCGATAGATCATTTTCCCAAAAAGTTGCTATCACCAAAACTCCCTCTGTTGGATCTCCTACAAATTCACCCGTCACTAGTCATAGTTCCTCGTCAGTGGTGACAATGACAACTTCTTGTTTGCAAGCAAATGCACCTTACACTGCTGTTACTTTCAGTGCTAGTTATAATGTAGTTCATACAAGCACTGCACCATTAGGGACTCCTGCTCCTGCCTGTGATATCCAGACTGTAAACGCAGTACCAAAGTCAGTTCCTTTAAAATCATTTCAAACTTCCAAAGATGAAGAAGTAACTGTTTTATCAAGCATTCCAGTGGCTGTAAATCCTTCTACTTCAGTTAATGTTTTGAACTCTGGTTTCTCTCCTTCAACTGTACCAGGTCTACCAAAGATAACATCTAGTGTAACACTTTCATCCCATGTTCCCTGTGTGTTGAATTGTGCAAAGTCAGTTGAACTCTCTGCACATAAGTCAAGCCCTAAACAGTTACATATTGCTCCAAAGCCTTCCAGATCTGCTGCCCCTTTAACTTCTACGCTAACAAACCCATTACCTCTACCTGTATTACCACAGGGGGCTATAAAACAAGTACCTAAGCCTGTACAAATTGCTCCAAAGCCACCTGCTGCAACTCATGTTCATCATAACACTCAAATGCTAACCCATCAATCTACCCACTTGATGCAAACACAGGTCCAAACTCCAATGCAAGCTATACCACAGCAATTACAAGGTGTGAAAGCAATACCTCAGACTGTACAGACTATACCAACAGCCTTATCTCAGCCTGTACCAAATATGCAAGCCTTATCTCAAACTATACAAACTATGCAAGCCATCCCTCAGCCAGTACAAAGTATGCATACTATTCCTCAAACAGTACAGACAGTGCCACAGCCTATCCAGACTGTTCAAACACTAGCACCACCCATTCAGACTGTTACGGCTGTGCCTGTACAAGCAGTCATTACTCAGACCGTGATTAACCCAACTCATATAGTGACACCATCCTCACCAGCTAGAATGATTAACCATCCCGTATTTGCAACTTCATCCAATCAGAGTACAGTCACTTACACTCTTGCACCACATCCCATAAGTCAGAGTCAGTTGCAGACTAATGTGGGTGCTGTTGCACGAGTATTGGCACCAGCAGTAGTTGGAAAAGTAGCAACTAGACCTCAGTCAAATTTGATGACTCCTAAGCCTCCTGAGTCAGTGGTTGCATTATCCCCAGGCACCATTGCTAATACTGGACAAGTAAGACCCATAGCACCGTTGCCCCAGCAAGTTCAGGTAACTCAACCTCAGATTCTAGCAGTCAATGTTGTACCAGTAGTATCCACTGCTGTGGTTGGCCAAGGCGGATTGATAGCCAGACCACAAGGGTCTGTGGTAGTTCCATCATGTCATGTTTCAGGAAACCATCCTTTTGTTCCCCCTGCTTCTACTGTAAACAGTGAGACTTGTGCTTCAAACCCTCACACTACATTAGCTTTTTCACAGCATGTGCCTCTTTCAAATCCCTCTACTTCTTATGTACCTTCCAATACAGTTGTTGCTACTTACCCATTACCTTCTTCGGGGGTAACTGTTAATCCACCTCAAAATAATGTTAGTAATCCACAAAATGTTGCTTGTGAGACAGTCCCTCTAAGTGCAAATCCCACTCCTAGGGCTTTGATAGTATCAAATCCTACAAATATTAAGCCTGTGTGTAACAGCATATCAGTTCAAAATCCACATCCTATGTCTTGCAATGTACCAACTCCTACTGGAATAACTGAATTTAAAACAAATACTGTAATGTCAAATAGCAGTGAAAATAATCAGTCTGCAGTCATGGATAAAAGGCATAATACAGCTACTACAACAACTGCTATTGTAGAGGCTGCATTTAAAGGCAACATACCTTCAAGTGTTAAGATAGCTGAAACATCAAAAACAGTTCCGAAAGTGATTGGTCCTGTCTCGGTTGCAAACTCAAAATGTCATTCAAGAGTTCCTGCACTCATGAAATCACAGATAGCCTCATCATCTATAACAATTACAACCATTGGAGAAATTTCACAAGGCAGTGGGAACAGTAGCAATCTGAAAACAGCAGCCCCTCATACAAAGATATCTCCTAGTTCTGATTTGAACATTAAACTGCCAACAGGAGTTAGTGTTGTACATCATAAAACAGGAGTGGGACGAAATATTGCAAGAACGTCTTTACCATCTATGCAAGGAGCATCGTCCTCTCGTTCTCAAGCTTGTGAAAATGATAAAGGTGTCAGTAGTGTAGTATCGTTGTCCACAGAAAAGAACAGAAGAGTAATCTCTACTCAGCTGAAAAAGGATGATGTTTATAATACTTTCATTGCAACATCTTGTTCAAAGTTTGACAGGGAAAAAGTATCAAACTCTAATGTAAAGAATGATACTACACTTTATCAGTCTAATGAATCACAATTTAAATCAAATAGAGATGTATCAGTTACAGCAGCTTATTCTACTTGTTCAGATAAGAGCAAAATGTCCCACCCACCATTTGCTCCATCACAGGAAATTAGACAAGTGGACAAAATGCTCAATAGTATTGATAAGCCTCAAAATGAATTTGATAAAAGGACTGCTGATAAAAGAAGAGAGCCACTGTTAAAAAGAACTCTATTTAAGACCAAGAGTCATGAAGAAAGAAGACCTACAAATATGTCACCTGTGTACAGAACTAAAAGTCAAGATGACAAAAAACCTTCTGGCGCATTTTCTCCGCTGCACGAGAGCAGTGTGTATGCTTTTGATGAGCCTGATCTTGAAACTTCTGCAATTGAGGTATCACCATTTTCACAAAGAATTAAAAATATTCAGTCATCCCCTGGAACTTCGCCAGTAAAAACAGTTAATGCTGTTAGGCCCCCAAATCCTATTCCTGTTGGCACTAAACCATTAGGGAGAGTAAATATAGGACCAAGGTGCCACGTGTCACGTTCCTTAACTCCTTTGATGTCAGCTAAACCCAAACCCAGTGTAATCAGTAATGTAAATGTTACACAGCCAGTTTCATCAGTAAAAAAACCACCTTGTAGCCCCAAAGCTGTAAGTACTGCCACAGACACAGCTGTATGCACTAGTAAGTTAGATGTAGCTTCTGAGGCTGGAAATGAAGTAAATAAGATGGGAGAAGAATCTCAGCAAGTACCTGAGAATAATGAATGTATCAAGAAGAATTCTAATAGTACGTCCATAGCCATTCAGTGTGATATGGATGAGAGTATTGTTGAAGAAAGCGTACGAGCTAATGAGAGTGGAACTCAGACTGATGGACCAAGTAAATTTCCAATACCTCCATCAGCATCTCCTTTTTATTATCTACCTCTTGCCATGGCAGCTTTAGGAGAAAAATTGCCTGCACAGTTAGTTCAGCAGATGCTAGCAAAAACACAAGGAATTGTCGGTGCAGCTGAGGCAGGTTTAATTCTTCAGAAAGCAGCTCAGTTGGCACAGCAACATCAGCAAAATCTTGCACAGCAGGGAACACCAGGACCTTGTCTTGGAGTATCTTCAGCAGTGAAGCCTATAAAACCAGCTTCAGTTGCCCCTCTCATATCAGGCATTTCTAGCAGTCCTTGTGTGACAAATGTAACACCTCTGAAACCACCTGTTAGTAAATATCAAGAAACACCTTGTACAAGTGGGGAAAGTGTTATAGCCACAACCACAATCTCAAATGCAGAATCTAAGGTAGCTGCGAGTAGTAGTTCTGTAAATGTTTCAACTTCTGAATCTGTCAGTGTAACTTCATCTGTAACACCCTTATCTGCTCCCTCCCAAATCCCATCTACCTCATTTGTCACTACTGTAATCCCAACTTGTGTTTCTTCCACCCTCACTTCAACTGTTCCTGGAACTAACACTGATCTTCCTTCACATATACCTCCTCATAGACCTCAGCCTACTTCCACAACCATTCCTTCAAGTGATGAGGTTGGGTCAACTACAATAAATAAGGTAGAACCTGAACCAAAGAGTAGAAAACGCAGAGGCCAGAGTATTGATGCAATTAAAAACCAGTCTGATGACAACCCTCCAACAAGAAGACGCAGTGGTCGAGCAACCACTTTAGCTGCAACAAGAGCAACAGAGTCTGACATGCATGAGATAGAAGAATTGAGAAGAAATAGAAGGGCTAAACGGGCAGCTGCTGCTCTAGCTAAGGAAGAAGGCTGGAGTTCATCTTCAGAGGCACCATTAAGCCCCCAGATGTCCCCAGATACTTTAAGAGGATGGCCTCCTCCTAGATTAACAAGGTTAGATCATTTATGAAGGCATGCTTACTAACATAGTGTATTACTTTTTTATCCTTTATCTGGTTATTTTAGCAAGATTTAAATAACCAGTTAAAGTATCCTTATATTATTTAGGGAATATTATGCACAAAATTAGTTATATCCTTTATCAGTCATGCATGGTTTATGATTTTTCTTAAAGTTTTAGTTATATATTAACCTATTATTAATGAATCATTTACACCTTCAAGTCTAAAATAGAGTTTACTTTGATAAATAATATTTTCCTCACAGCCATCATTGGAGTACAGCAATATTTTTCCTTAGTTTTACAGTACTAGGATTATATAATCCTTTCCTTTAACCTTGAAGGAGATTCTTGTATCTGATGTGGTGTTGTAAATAATAATTTGTAGGTTCTATATCTTCTAGAAGTAATTTTGCTAGTATTTGTTGTGCTACATATTTTGCATTATGCAAGTCATTATTTGTAAAATTTATTTGCTCCGACACTAAATACAAACCCTTTCGCTCTTTATTAGGGAATATGATTTTAGCTAAGTTGGAAGACTAGCCATAATACTTTTACCGAGGGGGTAGGGTTTAATACTGGCTACGCTGCTCACACAAACACACATCTGTGTTGTATCGTCACTTTTACTTTTGGCTCGATGGAGATTGGATGTTCATCTCTCTCTACTGCCCAACCTTTTTTAACTAGTCTTTGACTAATTTGCTGTTTGTTCCGACACAGATACAAACCTTCACTATTTATTAGGGTATTACTTTCGGCAACGCTGAAAACCAGCCAAGACAATTTTAGTGGGGATAATGACCCCATCCACTAGTTACCGGGAGGGGGTTGGGATAGACTAGCTACCCCGCTCACTCACACCTGTCGGTTGAGTAACCACTTTTACTTTTCGCTCGGTAGAGTGTAGACGTGCTTTCTCTCTCTCCCATTAACAACCTGCCTTGACTGTTTTGCTTTTCCTTTTTCTTTTGTGTGTCGGTGTGTGTATGGTTAATTGTCCTGCTATGCGGACATGTCCTGGGATTGAGGGCCACCGCTGCCGCACCTTCATGTCGTCCTTGGAGACAGACCCACATCCTTTATGCCCAGCTTGCCGGGGAACTCAGTGTTCGCGGGACAACACCTGTTCCGAGTGTAGGGAGTGGCCTGCCTCCCAGTGGGAGAGGTTTGCGCGTAAGAAGTCTAAACGCGAATCTTCGCTTTCGGGGTCTTCCTCAAAATCGAAGAAATCGCGGGCTTCTGCTTCCTCTACGCCCAAATCTCTGCCCGAAGCTAATCCTCGACCAGGCCCTTCCGGGGTACGGTCGAGCAGTAGCACAGGGCTTATGACTCCAGGTCAACCCTGGAGGATAGACGAGGATGACGGCTCCCCTAGTGAGTCGGTTCCTTCTCTTCCCCCAGGGAAAGCCTGTTCCTTGCCAGACCTTGGGTCTGGTTCCAACACCGAGGAGTTAGCTAACCCACCAGAGGCGGTGGCAGGGCTCTCTTCAAGGCGGCTTCCCCCTCGGGGGAACTTATCTCTCGTTCGCGAGAGAAGGTTGCCTCTGTGCATCGGCAATCTCCTTACGCTTTAGGTTCTCCTCCAGGGGCGGAAAGAGAACCTTGTTATAAGCGTAGTTCTCCTTCGGGCAAACTTTCCTCCCCTGCGGAGGATTTATCTGTCGATCTTATTCAGTCTCCCCCTCGGCCGGAGTCTGTTGTACGTTCCTCTCCGGAGGTTCGTAGAGTGGAGGGGTGGGTAACCCCTCTCCACCCTGGGCGTTTTCCTCCTCGGGCTGTGAGGAGACGTCTTTTTGAACCTGCTGGTTCTCTTCACGTTGACCCTTCGGGGTCTCGTGACGATCACCCTTCGGGCTGGCATGATCGTGAGTCTTCGGCAACACAATTCATGCTGCACTTTCGGGTTCTCGTGACCAGAGTCATTCTTATTATGACAGAGAGTTTTTAAACTCTCGTTGTGTTGATCGTTCGCGCTCACACAAGACAAGCTATCGTGAACCCCCGGGTGAGCGTAGCAGTGAGTTCTCTCAACATCCTGAGAGCTCTCGCACGCACGACCAAGTTGGTGCACATGGCCAAATTGGCGCGCACGATCAAGTTGGCGCGCAAGGCCAAATTGGCGCGCAAGGCCAAATTGGCGCACGACCGACTTGGCGCGCGCAAACAAAGTGGCGATCATGGCGCGCAGGTCCATCCTATGGCGCTCCATATGCACAAACAGCCTATTGCTCGCCATGCGCGCGAACATCCTGTTGCGCGCCATGCGCGTGAACAACACACTGCGCGCCATGCGTGCGAGCAACCTTACGCGCGCCAGGTGCGCGAATAACCTCATGCGCTCCAGGAGCACGAAAAAGGTGCGCGCAATCGGGAACAGTTCGGCGTAAGAGTGCACGACCATCTTGGCGCTCACAATCAGTCTCTCGAGCCCCTTGGGCCTCAACAGAGACAATGGTCGCCTGTGCGACCGAGCCCAGATCCTATCCATAAGGGCTGTGCCTATCTTGCCTGTAGGGAAGCCTCCATCGGACAAGAGGGTTAGGGAACATGCCCAGGTTCCTAAACCTAGGGAGCAGTCCTTTCCTAAGGACCTTCTCCTAGTTCCACAGGAGCCCGTGACCCCCCGTCGCTTAGCAACGTATTTAATGTAATGCCCCAAGCCATGAAGGGAGTCATTCCCTGCTCCCAGTCCTTAGGTGATATACCTAGGATTTCCTTGTCGCCTCCTCTCTTTCCGGGGTCCTCTCCTCCCTGCGATCCTAGGAGGAGGTCAGAAGTTCTCGCACAGGCGGGCCCCTCAGGCAAGGGGAGACGATCATCCCCTCGCAAAAGACCTCTGGAGGAGATTAGGCATGAACCTCAGGGTAGCCCCCCCCCCCTCAGTTCAAGACGCCACAGGCCAGGCCTAAGGGGAAAGGAAAAGGATTCGTTCTTCAGCCCCCAAGGAGGATAGGGTTACTTGCTATGGAGACTCCCTCCCTTCCTTACCGGTCGAGATAGTGTCTAATGAGGGACGACCTGCGACCGGACAGGATTCATCCTGTACGGCAATGGACTTACCTTCCACCCGTAAGCGGACGGAGTCCTCTAGGCCCTTGGTGACAGAGGATCTCTGGCCTCGTAGGAGGGAACCGAAGGATTTGTTCACCATTCCAAAATCCTCGGCCAGGCTTCCTTCCTCACTGCCTCCCAGGCAGCCGGAAGCAAGCACCTCCCCGGTAATCTCCCTATCCCCAGTCTATACAGTTGACAAAGTGACCCACGCCGGGCTCCTATGGATGAGAGCTTGGACGTGGAAGGGCAGAGCGTTCTCGAGGACGACGCTTTGCCAGCTGCCGCTAGCCCTAAGCTTACAGAGGATGAGAGGAAGGAGTCGGAACACGCCTTCTGGCAGGTTCTAGCCTGCATCCGTTCCATCAACGGACTTCCAGATCCATCGGCAGCCCCTCTAGATGGAAAGGAAACGGTCCTTGACCAGTTCTATGACACTCAGAAACCTCATAGGACCAGTGCAGCTTTACCCTGGTCAAAGGGGTTGAAGAATGCCAAACAGAAGGCTGTGTCTCAGGCAACTGGTTCCACCTCTTCTCTCTGCTCCAACTTGTCCTCCAAGCTCATACCTCCTCCGTATGTGTTTCAGAGGAGGTATTACGAGATCCTCAGAGAATCTCTTCCAACGCTGCCTCTCGACCACTCTATAGAGGCACTCTCGAAGGCTACCCCCTTCGAGAAACTTATGGGACTTCCTGTCTCCTTTTCGGCCTCTGAAATCCTAAACCAGGAAAAGGTGGCGAAGTACGCCATGCAGGCTACTTCGTGGCTGGATTTCTGGTTAGGATCCTTAGGACAACTGATGCGGTCTAAAGACCTGTCTCGGGAGTCCTCCAGGAAGTCTTTGGAGACTTTCCTTTTGTCCGGCACTCGGGCCATCGAGTTCCTCTCTCATCAGGTAGTGAACCTTTGGTCCAACACTATCCTGAAGAGGAGAGATGCTGTCATAGGAAAGCTCTATAGACATCTCCCTCAGGCCGAAGAAGCGAGTCTGAGAAATGCTCCTTTTGATAGCAATTCTTTGTTCCATCCCGAGGATGTCGAGCGGGTGGCAGAGAGGTGGAGGAAGTCCAGTCAGGACTCCCTCATCCAAAAGGTCTTAACAGCTAGACCTTACCCCTCTCAGCCACAGCGGAAAGCACAGCAGAACCCGCAGCCGAAAAGGGCTAGAGACCCAAAACAGCAGGGTAAAAAGGGTGCAAAGCAGGCCTTTCACAGCAAAAAGTCCTTCCGTGGGGGAAAGGGTAAGAAGGGATCTGGCCGAGGCCAGTCCCATTAAGACAGGCAATCCTCCCATTTGTCCACCTGTGGGGGGATGCTTGCAAAGCTGCTGGAAGAGGTAGCTTTACCACAGGGCCTAACCCTGAACGGTCGAGGTGATTCGTTCAGGGTATCATATCCCGTTCATGCTCTCTCTCCCTCCACTGACTCGAGTGCCGATTCCATTGAACTCCTGTGCAAAGGGATCCGCACAGGAGTTTGCCCTCAGGGCAGAAGTCCAGTCCATGTTGGAGAAGGACGCTCTCCAGGAGGTCCTCGATGGGTCCCCAGGCTTCTACAGTCGACTCTTTGTAGCGGGATGTCAACAAAACACAACCCCCACACCCTTGATCACTCTTACTTCCAAAATATCCCACAACACAAACTTTCCCCTTACTTTACTTTAAACTAGATTCTTGGACAGAAGGAAAATGAAAACAAAACATAGCCTTAAGACTATATTAACGCAACCAAAAACAGAACACATATCATTAAACTGACTTAACACTAGAACAAATCACTTATCACCAAACCATCCACCATATGCCATAACCCAGGAACAATCACAATTTATCATAAATTCAATAGACAAAAAAAACACACAAAATTCGCTGTATATATCGGTGCGTGATGGTACCGAAAACTCGCCAACAATCGAAAAAACAATATCCTTTTAATGTACCCAACACCGTCAGTCCACGCACAGTACCAAAAGCACACTTAAGACTAAATAAATTAATTAATACTAAACACCAATCATATTCTGCAACACAAAAAAATTAATGCCAAACCAAGAGAACCTCTTGGTTCACACGCAACAGTCCTTAAGCAAGTTGTAGCCTACTGGCACTGGCCAACACTATCGTACGGCCAATTCGACCATGCAATCTTATGCGGTGGTCGTCGTTATCAATTGTCGTGAGAGAAATCCGTATTTTATAGCCGGGTCATCAACGTTCAAAAATTCTGTATTTCAGCAGTCTATTCCTATATTCATTGTCCGGTCCGGGTCGTCATCATCAAGCTAATCATATACAATATACACACGGCTGGCAAACACCACCTTCCAGGCCAAACTAAAACTCCAAGGAGTATAAAGGAATCCAAAGGAGGAACTACGGCCTGCAATAAAAAAGAAAAAAACGCTTACGAAAACTCCTAACTAAACTAAACTATCGTACTATAATCAAAGATAAACAATAAACTTTCTATCATTCACGAACGCGCCTAACAAAAATGAATAAAAACAGTACTTACTCAGAACATAAAAACACTAAACAGCCGGCTTCCGAAGAACAAAAAAATGCAGAACCGACTCCTTCTATCGTTCGAGATCCAATGCTTTCGCCCAAGACATTCATCACCACCCTATCCTAGCTAAAAAGGTAAACAAACAACCTCAAATATACCAACAATCTTTCCAACTTCAAACAATCATTCGCTAATTACCCTTTTTCTTCAGCGCGCACCGCGGACACACAAAACACGCACACACAAACGCACATACACACACATTCTCTCGCGCACGCGCGATCTAACAAAACTAAAGCACATGAAATTCTCTCTCTCTCTCTCTCTCTCTCTCTCTCTCTCTCTCTCTCTCTCTCTCTCTCTCTCTGACAAAACTAAAGCAAATAAACACTTTCTTTTTCTCTCTCTCTCTCTCTCTCACACAAAACTAAGCAAATAAACACTTTCTCTTGCGGTTTGACAAAACTTAAGTAAATAAACACTCACTCTCTCTCTCTCTCTCTCTCTCTCTCTCTCTCTCTCTCTCTCTCTCTCTCTCTCTCTCTCTCTCTCTCTAATGACAAAGCTAAAGCAAATAAAATGTCTCGATTTAACAATACTACAACTCTCTCTCTCTCTCTCTCTCTCTCTCTCTCTCTCTCTCTCTCTCTCTCTCTCTCTCTCTCTCTCTCTCTCTCTCTCTCTCTCTCTCTCTCGATTTGGCAAAACAAAAAAAAAATAAATTAAAATAAAATTAATCCTCCACATCTTTCTTGTGAAAAAGGCGTCTGGAGGCTGGAGACCAGTCATCGACCTCTCGGCCCTGAACAGGTTTGTCGAACAGACACCTTTCAGGATGGAGACGGCCGACACAGTCAGACAAGCGATAAGACCCCTGGACTTGATGTGCACTCTAGATCTGAAGGACTCATACTTCTAGATCCCAATTCACCCGTCTTCCTGGAAGTGTCTGAGATTCATGTTCAATCGGAAGCATTACCAGTTCAGGGTGCTGTGTTTCGGCCTTTCCAGAGCACCCCATGTATTCACGAGAGTATTTGCCCTTGTATCATCTTGGGCTCACAGAGTAGGCATCCGTCTCCTAAGATACTTGGACAACTGGCTGATTCTGACAGACTCGGAGGCGGCCCTTCTCCACCACCGAGACGAGATTCTAAGGTTTTGCCAGGATCTGGGGATCATGGTAAACCTCGAGAAGTCTCAACTGCTCCCCTCTCAAGAACTGGTATACCTAGGCATGCGATTAGACATCCTAAGGCACAAAGCGTTTCCATCAGACAAAAGGATCCAGAGACTGAGGGAGATCGCACAGGTTTTCCTCAGTCGGGAAGAGCTCCCGTCGCAGTATTGGCTTCGCCTTCTCGGTCACCTCTCTTCCCTGACCCAACTGGTCCCCAACAGTCGCCTCAGGATGAAATCCCTCCAGTGGCGACTAAAATCCCAGTGGAAACAGCACTCTGATTCCTGGGATCACCTAGTCCGCATGGGGCTAGAGGAACAGTCGGACCTCAGGTGGTGGCTGGAGGAGCCGAACCTCTGCAAAGGAGTCGATCTTCTCATCTCTCCCCCAGAATTGATGCTGTTTTCGGACGCATTAAAAGAAGGGTGGGGGGCTCACGTGCTGCACCATTACATTATTATTATTATTATTATTATTACTATCCAAGCTACAACCCTAGTTGGAAAAGCAAGATGCTATAAGCTCAGGGGCTCCAACAGGGAAAAATAGCTCAGTGAGGAAAGGAAATAAGGAAATAAATAAATGAAGAGAACAAATTAAAAATAAATCAATCTAAAATAAGAAACAACGTCAAAACAGACATGTCATATAATAAACTATCAACAACATCAAAAACAAATATGTCATAAATAAACTATAAAAAGACTATGTCTGCCTGGTCAACAAAAAAGCATTTGCTCCAACTTTGAACTTTTGAAGTTCTACTGATTCAACCACCCGATTAGGAAGATCATTCCACAACTTGGTCACAGCTGGAATAAAACTTCTAGAGTACTGCGTAGTATTGAGCCTCGTGATGGAGAAGGCCTGGCTATTAGAATTAACTGCCTGCCTAGTATTACGAACAGGATAGAATTGTCCAGGGAGATCTGAATGTAAAGGATGGTCAGAGTTGTGAAAAATCTTATGCAACATACATAATGAACTAATTGAACGACGGTGCCAGAGATTAATATCTAGATCAGGAATAAGAAATTTAATAGACCGTAAGTTTCTGTCCAACAAATTAAGATGAGAATCAGCAGCTGAAGACCAGACAGGAGAACAATACTCAAAACAAGGTAGAATGAAAGAATTAAAACACTTCTTCAGAATAGATTGATCACCGAAAATCTTGAAAGACTTTCTCAATAAGCCTATTTTTTGTGAAATTGAAGAAGACACAGACCTTATATGTTTCTCAAAAGTAAATTTACTGTCGAGAATCACACCTAAAATTTTGAAAGAGTCATACATATTTAAAGAAACATTATCAATACTGAGATCCGGATGTTGAGGAACCACCGTCCTTGACCTACTTACAATCATACTTTGAGTTTTGTTAGGATTCAACTTCATACCCCATAATTTGCACCATGCACTAATTCTAGCTAAATCTCTATTAAGGGTTTCACCAACCCTAGATCTACATTCAGGGGATGGAATTGATGCAAAGAGAGTAGCATCATCTGCATATGCAACAAGCCAATGGTCCGAATCAGAAAGGTACCAGCACATAAATCTCTTAGAGATGAGGGCAGCCTTTCTGGCCCTCAAAGAGTTCCACCAGGTCCTGGCGGGGCACTCTGTGATGCTGATGAGCGACAACACCACGGTAGTAGCTTATCTAAGCAAACAGGGCGGTATTTTTTCGCAGCAGCTGTGCCATCTTGCAGTAGAGATACTCAGATGGGCAGAAGACAACTCGGTGACTCTCTATCAGCTCACTTCATTCCGGGCAAGCGGAATGTGCTAGCAGACAAGCTGAGCAGAGCGACTCAGATAGTTGGCACCGAGTGGTCTTTGAATCCTCTGATAGCCAACAAAGTCCTGACTTTGTGGGGTTCCCCGACTGTGGATCTGATCGCAACGGCCCTGAATTTCAGGCTCCCGTTGTACTGCTCCCCAGTCCTGGATCCCCAAGCTCTTTGGCAAGATGCTTTTCAACAACAGTGGATAAACCTGGACGCTTACGCGTTTCCCCCATTCTGTCTGATGAGAAAAGTCCTCAACCAGGTACAAGCAAGCAACAATTTGCAAATGACCCGCATAGCTCCGCTATGGCATCACGCAGAATGGTTCCCGGACCTTCTGCATCTCCTCACGGAGATCCCGAGGGAGCATCCTCCACAACACGACCTCCTCAAACAACCACATGCCAACATCTTTCACAGAGCCGTAGCCTCGCTTCAACTTCATGCCTGGAGACTATCCAGCACCTCCTCACACAGAGAGGCTTTTCGCAACCAGTTGCGAAAAGAATGGCTGGACACCTCATGAGATCCACAGAGGCAGTCTATCAAACGAAGTGGTCAGTTTTCTGTGGTTGGTGTCGTGGAAGAGGTATCTCTCCCCTCAATGCCTCTGTTCCAACCATAGCAGAGTTTCTTGTATACCTTTGGGAAGAAAAGCTTCTCTCGGTCTCGGCAGTCAAAGGCTACCACTCAGCCTTGAGTCGCGCCTTTAGAGTGAAAGGAGTCGATATTTTCTCCTCGGAACTTTCTTTGCTCATACGCAATTACGAGCTTACTTGCCCCCAGGCAGAGCTAAGACCTTCCCCTTGGAACGTAGTTCGGGTCCTCAGGTCTCTGAAGGGCTTCCCCCATGAACCACTACGCCAGGCCTCAGATCGCCACCTCACGTGGAAGACGGTGTTCCTGCTTGCTTTAGCTTCGGCCAAGAGAGTCAGCGAACTTCATGGTCTATCTGCTGATGTCTCCCACTCTAGGATATGGGGGGAAGTAATCCTCTACTTCATCCCTGAGTTTGTAGCTAAGACTCAAAATCCGGGTGTGCCGGACTCCAGGTTCGGCCCATTTCGGATATTATTATTATTATTATTACAATCCAAGCTACAACCCTAGTTGGAAAAGCAAGATGCTATAAGCCCAGGGGCTCCAACAGGGAAAAATAGCCCAGTGAGGAAAGGAAATAAGGAAATAAACAAATGAAGAGAACAAATTAACAATAAATCATTCTAAAATAAGTAACAACGTCAAAACAGACATGTCATATATAAACTATTAACAACATCAAAAACAGATATGTCATGAATAAACTATAAAAAGACTCATGTCCGCCTGGTCAACAAAAAAGCATTTGATCCAACTTTGAACTTTTGAAGTTCTACTGATTCAACCACCCGATTAGGAAGATCATTCCACAACTTGGTAACAGCTGGAATAAAACTTCTATACTGCGTAGTATTGAGCCTCGTGATGGAGAAGGCCTGGCTGTTAGAATTAATGCCTGCCTAGTATTACGAACAGGATATAATTGTCCAGGGAGATCTGAATGTAAAGGATGGTCAGAGTTATGAAAAATCTTATGCAACATGCACAATGAACTAATTGAACGCTGGTGCCAGAGATTAATATCTAGATCAGGAATAAGAAATTTAATAGATCGTAAGTTTCTGTCCAACAAATTAAGATGAGAATCAGCAGCTGAACACCAGACAGGAGAAAAATACTCAAAACAAGGTAGAATGAAAGAATTAAAACACTTCTTCAGAATAGATTGATCACCAAAAATCTTGAAAGACTTTCTCAATAAGCCTATTTTTTGTGCGATTGAAGAAGACACAGACCTTATATGTTTCTCAAAAGTAAATTTACTGTCGAGAATCACACCTAAAATTTTAAAAGAGTCATACATATTTAAAGAAACATTATCAATACTGAGATCCGGATGTTGAGGAGCCACCGTCCTTGACCTACTTACAATCATATTTTGAGTTTTGTTAGGATTCAACTTCATACCCCATAATTTGCACAATGCACTAATTCTAGCTAAATCTCTATTAAGGGATTCACCAACCCTAGATCTACATTCAGGGGATGGAATTGATGCAAAGAGAGTAGCATCATCTGCATATGCAACAAGCTTGTTTTCTAGGCCAAACCACATGTCATGTGTATAAAGTATGAAAATTAATGGGCCAAGAACACTACCCTGTGGAACACCGGATATCACATTCCTATAATCACTATGGTGCCCATCAACAACAACTCTTTGAGATCTATTACTTAAAAAATCAATAATAATGCTAAGAAACGACCCACCCACTCCCAACTGTTTGAGTTTGAAAACAAGGGCCTCATGATTAACACGGTCAAAGGCAGCACTAAAATCAAGGCCAATCATACAAACTTCCCGACCACAATCAAGGGATTTCTGTACAGCATTGGAGATTGTAAGAAGGGCATCACATGCTCCAAGGCCTTTACGAAAACCAAATTGCAAACTAGGGAGTAGATGATTACCTTCAGCAAACCTATTAAGACGTTTTGCCAGAAGACGTTCAAAAACTTTAGATAATATGGGAGTTATGGAAATTGGGCGGTAATCAGTGGGACTTGAGCTACCACAAACACATTTACATAGAGGAGTAACATTACCAATTCTCCAACTAGTGCTAAAAGCTCCTCTTCTTGCTAACTTGCGCAAAATAACAGTTAACTTTGGAGCTAAGAAATCTGCTGTCTTTATAAAAAACAAAGGAAAAATACCATTTGGGTCTACACCTCCATAAGCATCAAGGTCCACCAACAGAGCTTTAATCTCACGAGATCGAAAAGCTAAACTAGTTAGTTTCGCCTCAGGAAAACAGGAATGAGGAAGTTCAAGTTTTTCATTACTCTGTTTACTGTCAAAAACATCAGCCAAAAGGGTTGCCTTTTCCTTTGGACAGTGAGTGACTGAGCCATCTGGTTTAAGTAAAGGAGGAACTGTTGCATCTATACCAAAGAGTGCAGATTTAAGGGTAGTCCACCATTTATGTTCCTGAGTTGTACCAGAAAGTGTTTCTTTTATGGTTAAATTGTACTCCTTTTCAGTTGAGGCATAAACTCTCTGAGCAAAAGCTCGAAGCTGAGTATAGTTGTTCCATGTCAAATCTGATCCGTTACCATTCCAAAGATGATAGGCCTCCTGTTTCTCCAAATAAGCAAGTCTACAATCATCATTGAACCACGGTTTGTCCTTCACTCGGTACCTTAGCACACGAGAAGGGATACGCCTATCAATTATGTTGACTAGATTCTCATTCAAAGGGACAACAGGATCTACACTATTATATAATTGTGACCAATTCAAGCACAAAAGATCATGTAAAATCCCATTCCAGTCTGCTTGGGATTTCATATAAATTTTACAAGAATATGATATATCAGGGACAGGCTGCTCAGTCTTCACTAATAATGAAATCAAGGCATGATCAGATGTCCCGACTGGAGAACCAACCTTACTAGTTATAACGCCAGGGGAGTCAGTGTATACGAGGTCCAAGCAATTACCAGACCTGTGAGTAGCTTCATTTATGATTTGCTCACAGCCTGATTCAGAGGCAAAGTCTAAAGCTCTTAAGCCATGGCGATCGGTAGGAGAGATAGAACTTAACCACTCCCTATGGTGAGCATTAAAATCACCAACAAAGACAAAAGAAGCCTTTCTATCATCATCTAGTATCTTAGCCATAATGGTAAGAAGACAATCGAAGATAGAATCATCCATGTCTGGATTCCGGTAGATCGAACACAAATAAAAGTTGTTATGCCTGCCACAAACTTTTATTACCTGAATCTCATGACATCTACATTGATAGCAGGACTTATGAGAAGCAGGGTACTCGGTCCTAATATACACCGCCATTCCCCTGGCCCTAGGGATGGCATCACGTTTCAACATTATTGGCTTCTTAAAACCAGTTATAAGGAGCTCAGATGAGTGCCTCATATTAGAAACCAAAGTTTCTGAGCACAAAAGAATATCATACTGTCTGAACGCAACTGTAAGGTCTTGGATATTTGCATGAAGACCACGAATATTGCAATACAGAACACGACATTGACGAAATCTAGGACGTACTGGTCCCGGATTTCGCTCAATGTCTCCAGACAGCTTAAGAATTAATAGAAATAAAAAAGAGACATCATACTTAAAAACTAGATTAACAAGAATTATAACAAAAACAATACGTACAGAATTATAAACAAAGTGATTGATGATACCCATAGACTATAGTAAAAAGTCGGTAAAACTGGTCAACATGGAGGAGCCGATACACCATGCAAGGCTAAATACCCTCCAGGATAGCCACTTCAACTGAAGGGAGGACAGTAAGGATGGTTTTGAGAAGAAAAAGAATCAGAAAAAGGAAAAGACAACCTCTTGATAAACCACCAGGGCATCCATGGCCCTTCTATTAAGCCTGCCCAACACACCATTTCAAAAAAACAAGAGGAAGAAAAAAAAAAGAAAAATAAATTAAGATAGAATAGTGTGCCTGAGTGTAACCTCAAGCAAGAGAACTCCAACCGAAGATCCAGACCAACTGTTAATATGTCCAGTGAGGAGTCTGAGGTGTTACTTAAAAAGAACAGAAAAAGCTCGCCCCGTGTACAAGTACTTTTTGTCAGCACGGGGAAGGTCAAGAGGAGGGTCACGAGGAATACTATTTCCTCCTGGATAAGGAAAGTAATCGAATACGCTCTATATCCAGATCCTCCTCTGTCCAACCGACCCAGAGCTCATGACGTCAGAGGCATTGCAACGTCTCTGGCGTTCAAGAAAAATTTTTCTGTGGCACAGGTATTGCAAGCGGGCATGTGGAAACATCAGACGTCCTTCACAGTCCACTACCTGAAAGACGTAACCCACAGGAGCATGGAAACCTTCTCTATTGGTCCTGTGGTGGCTGCACAACAAGTGATCTAATGCCTCAGGCTCCTTGATGGACAAGTAGTAGAGGGTTGAGGGCTGAGGTTACCCGGGTTAGTCTAGGGTGAATGAAAAGAATGTCTGGCTCACTTCTTTCTTTCTCCTTCTCCCCCCCTGGGGAAATAACTCCGCAAGACTGAAGTATAGCTGACCTCACCCCTCTGCAGGTAAGGATCATTTCCCTTGTGCATCCTGGGTATGAATGAATACTTTGTTACGTCACCAATACCTCTTGAGGGAGGGTATTGGATATGTCTTGGAATCCTAGAGTTCCTACGTGAAGACAAGCCACGAGTCTCCTCACACAAGCTTCTGCAGGCCGCTATCAGTGAGTTACCTTATAACTACTTTGATTTTAGCGAGGGTAGGGTTCCCTTCTACTATCAATCACAGATCGAAATAGAGAGGACCCCGGGTCATGACCAAGGCCAGTTGGTAAGGACTTCCCCTCCTAAGAGTAAGTCACCCTAATAAATAGCGAAGGTTTGTATCTGTGTCGGAACAAATAACAAATTTGGAAATAATTTGTATTTTTCCTAACATACAAACCTGAAGCTATTTATACAAATTGGCCCGCCACCTTGTCCCCCTAGAAGTCCTGCCAGAAAGCAAAAGTGGTTACTCAACCGACAGGTGTGAGTGAGCGGGGTAGCTAGTCTACCCCAACCCCCTCCCGCTAATTAGCGGATGGGGTAATTATCCCTCAATAAAATTGCCTTGGCTGGTTTTCAGCGTTGCCGAAAGTAATACCTTAATAAATAGCGAAGGTTTGTATATTAGGAAAAATACAAATTATTTCCAAATTTGTTATTTTAGGTTTTTTTTCACAGGTATGAGTATTGCTATTTTGGAGACTGCTTAGTGCTGGGTTTTCCTCGAAGGCTAAGAAACCTTTTCTTACGATCACTTCCTCTTTGATGCGGGACGACCCCTAGGCTGGAGGACTATCCCTCTTTCCTTAGTATAGCGGCTTGGTCCTCCTCTGCTGGGGACTCTTTCTCCATGTAGAATGCACCTTCACCCTATGAAGTACAGTTGGCCCTCTTTTATCGTGGGTTTTTTCTTTGCGGTTTTTTTTTTTTTTTTTTTTTTTTTTGCAGCCAAGAACAATGCAATACCTTTTAAATAAAAATTCTCATAAAAATTGCGATAAAATTCAAGCTGGGCAATGATTTCAAATAACCTGCACTCCTTTACAGTGGGAGCGCTGTGTGGCACTACCTATCTCTACACCCAGCTGGTCCAAGCGCTCTCTGTACTGTGTTTATCAACTTACTGTGGTAAAAAATTACAGCTATAATTGAAATCGGATTTTGATTAAACTGGTGTTTCACTTGACTATCCAATGATAATGCACGTAATATTCATGTTTTTAAAAAAACACAGCGAATTATGGCCTCATGCATTGTTTACATTCAAATTTGCTGATCAACTCTGTGTAGTCCGTCGTCAACCTCAATTTTCGGATCAAATAACTCCCGTATTGTTAAGGCATGGTACTGAAGGATATTTCATATTTACTAAAAGAAACAATTATGACAATCCAACATTTTCCGATTAGCATACTAATTTCAATAGTTTTATTTGAAATGCTTCTCTCATATTTTATTTACTTGTACTGTGAGTTGAATCGCATAGCATTAACCGGAGTTTCATTCATGTTGTTGATGCATGATATTTTATATTTTTTAGCTCTGTGGTGCTTGATTATAAAGCCTCAATAGAGACTTTGCTAAGAAATAAAGATTTCATTTATTACGCACACACACACACACAGTGAGTGAGTGAGTGTGTGTGTGTGTGTGTGTGTGTGTCTGTGTATGTGTGTGTAGATGTATAGAGAGAGAGAGAGAGAGAGAGAGAGAGAGAGAGAGAGAGAGAGAGAGAGTGAGAGAGAGAGAGAGTGTTGTGTGTGTGTGTGTAGATGTACAGCAACGCAATATTTTATTGTGATAAATAGTCTTGCTGTATGTACAGTAAAGTAAACTATTCATGTTCTAAATCAAATTTATTAACTGTGTTATACAGTACTGTATACATTACCCACTATTACATGACCAGTAATAATTTTCAAACAAATATTTTATTGTATATTATAATATCTGTTATGGATCACATCAATTCCGATACGATCCATATCTAATGTCCTAGTGTATAACATAATTTACAGTAGGCTATTTTATTGTTTGCTTTACCTATTATTTACAGTAAAATGAAATGTATTTAACTACACTGTGTTTTTTGTATGATAGAGATATGAAGGATATATATATATATATATATATATATATATATATATGTATATATATATATATATATATATATATATCTATCTATCTATCTATCTATCTATCTATCTATCTATTTATCTATCTATCTATATATATATATATAATATACAGTGGAACCTCTACATACGAATGTCCTTACATACGAATTTTCCAACATCCGAAGTAAAATTCGACCAAATTTCTGTCTCGACACCTGAAGTGTTGCTCCAACATACGAAGTAAACAATACGCGTACGCGTGGAATTTTCTTGAAAACGTCAACCGTGGTTTGTTGTTGACGCTGCTAGACAGCAGCACATCGGAGGGACGCCAATCGAGCGTCACCTTGATCAGTCCTCTCATCTCGTGCGCATCGTGTGGTTGTTCTCTATTCTCTCAGATATTAACAGTTTTTTTTATCTTCCTTTTTCACGTGTTGTTTTCTGTGTTTCGTAATCATGGGTCCTAAAAGGCTTAGTTTCGGTTCAGGAAGTAGTAGTAGTGGTGAGGAAGGGAAGAAGTCAATGCTTTCATTAGAACTAAAGCAAGAAATAATAGAAAAGCATGAGCGAGGTGTACGTGTTAGCGATCTGACTAAACAATACGGCCGGAATATGTCTACGATCTTGACAATCATAAAACAGAAGGCACCCATTAAAGCAGTGAAACCTTCGAAGGGGATCACGATTATTTCCAAACGTCGTAGCCCTACCCTTGAAGAGAGGGAACGCCTTTTGTTAATATGGATCAAGGACAAGGAGATTGTTGGCGATATGATCACTGAAACGATCATTTGTGAGAAGGCCAGTGCTATCTACAGTTACTTGAAGGCGGCGGGCTCTCAGGGTGACGCAGGGGAGAGTTCAGCCGATCCTACGACGGAGGAATTCAAGGCGTCTCGAGGTTGGTTCGAGAAATTTAGGAAACGGATCAGGATTCATTCAGGTGTTCATCACGGAGAAGCTTCGAGTTCGGACACCAAGGCTGCTGAAGATTTTGTTGAAAAGTTCGAAAGCATCGTGGCGGAGGAAGGCTACGTAGAGCAGCAGGTGTTCAACAGCGATGAAACTGGTCTGTTTTCGAAAAAGATGCCTAGTCAAACGTACATTACTGCCGAAGAGAAGAAAATACCTGGACATGAGCCAATGAAGGATCGGTTGACTCTTGCGCTTTGTGCCAACGCCAGTGGGGACTGCAAAATTAAGCCTTTATTAGTTTACCATTCCAAAAACCCTAAGGCATTTAAAGCACATAGAATTAATAAAGACCTGCTACATGTTCTATGGCGTTCTAATTCCAAGGCTTGGGTTACTAGGCATATCTTTGTGGAATAGGTAAACGTAGTTTGTTCCAACACGAATACTTACCTCGAATTACTTCCTTAGGAGGGTCCTTGACCTCTCTCAATCTCGACCAAGATTTCCCGCGCTACCCCCCCTATCTCGCTCCCGATAGTTTCTACCCCCGCCGCCAGGATAAGTCCTGCGGCCCGGATTAGGGCCGTCGACAGTCCGAAGCAGAGGGTCCGGAACTGCAGGATCTGGGAGCCCCATTTCACCCGGAGGAACTTCCGACTTGACGGGTGGACCGGAATTTGGAAGTACGCGTCCTTGAGGTCGACCGTCATCATAAAATCTTTCTCCCTCAAGGACATCAGGACGGATTTTGGGGTGTCCATCTTGAAGTCCGTCTTCTTGACGAACTTGTTGAGGGCCGACAGGTCTATCACCGGTCTCCACCCCCCCGTTGCTTTCTCCACCAGGAACAGGCGGCTGTAGAAGCCTAGCCCTGGGAGAAGGACTTCTTCCATGGCTCCCTTCTCCAACATGGAGGAAACTTCTTTTTGCAGGGTAGCCCTTTTCAACGGGTCCCTGGGAGCTAACCATTCTGTTTGGGTGACTGGAATAAGAGGGGGTGAATCCGCTATGAAGGGGATCCTGTAGCCTTCTTTGTCCAAGCATCCGCCCCATGCGTTTTCCATGCTTGCCAATAGGGTCTGAGGCATCCCCCAACCCGAGGCTTGGGCGGGAGTAGGGGGCCTCTCCCTCTACCTTCTCCTAGAGGGGCGGCCTGATCTGCCCCTTTTCGAGGCGGAGTAACCCGACCTGAAGGAGCTGGCAGAAGCTGTAGCTCCCCTGCGGGAGGGCTGTGGAGTTGATGTCCAGGAGGAGGCGGGGGCGTCCCTCCTCGAAGAGCTGGCGATAGCCTGAGGGGTCACGGCACTATCCGAGACTGACCTCCTATAAGGAGGCCTCCTGGAGGATGTTTGCTTGGGGACGTTGGTTTCACTCCTCTTGGACACCTTCTCCATCAGCACTTCTAATTCCTTCAACGGAAACAGGGACTCGCCTCCTAGGGGTAGGGTGCGAATCACTCGCGCCTCTCTGTCCGGGATTTTTCTTGACACTTTGGAAAGCACTGTGTCCCGCTTTCGAAGGACCCAGTTGGCCGTCAAGGAGAGTGCCTGATACGCCATAAATTTGAGGGCTTTCCCCCCGGAGGTGAGAAGGTCTGACAGGAGACCTTGTTGTTCCGGGTCGTCGGGGTCTGTGGAGGCCTGTACATTAACCAACGTGGAGGCCCACCAGTCCAGCCATGAGGAGACGTTAACCATGTCTCTCGACATCTCCTCCATCATGCCGGCTTCAGAGGGCGAGAAGGACACAGGGGCTGAATAGGCCCTTTCGTCCGAGCCGCCTTGTCCTAGGATATCCACGGCTGGGTCCACTCTACAGGGGCCTGGGCGCCGCCCTTCCGGGATATAAACTTTGCCCTGTAGTTTAAGACCCTGGAGGAGTTTGGAGGCACTCTGGGACTTGGGGGCCTCCGCACTGCTGGCCACCAAGTTGTCGATGTACTCCTGTCCCAGTACTAGGTCTGGGGCGAGAGGCAGGGCCAGAGAGGACTTCGGAAGGACGTCCCGGTGCGTATATCTCAAGAGGCTCGACCTCCAGGCATTCACCTTCGGCGCCGAGGGTTCCGGAATTCCATGGATCCTTCTGACGAGGCCTACCACTCTTCCGACGGGGAAGCCTCGCCTCCGTCGACCGAGGCCTCGGCTTGGCGGAGGGGAGCAGTGCTTGGGTGGTAAACTGGCCGCTCTCTACTAGGTCCCAGGGAGGACGTCCCGCAACCGTAGGGCGCACCGTACACGGTTGGGTCTCGCCGTAGGGCGGGTGCCACCGACTCCGGGAGGCCTTTCGACTGGCCCAAGGCTCTGGAAGCGGAGGACACGGTCCCAGTGGGAAGACCCGACCCCGGAAACCGGTCCTTCCTGCTCGACGCCCGACCCAGCTGGGCTGGTTCGGTCGGGCTGTCTTCTCGGAAGCGCGCTTCCTCCCGCCGGGCGGGGTGAACCGGAGGCCTCGAGGACTTGTGCCTGAGAGTGAGGTCCTTCTTGCGTGGCCGGTCGAGCGGTTCCATGTTGTATGTAGGCAGTGACAACTTGGAGGCTCGTTCACTGGACCGAGAGTCTGGAGAGCGGTGCTTCCTGGACTCTCCTGAGGGGACGTAGAACCATTCGCCGCCGCCGGGAGAGACCTCCCTCTTGTACTTACGGGAGTGAGAGCGTGGGCGCTTCCTACTGTGCCGCGACCTCGACCTGGAGCGGGAACGATCACTATCGGTCCGCTCTCTCTTACGGTGCCGTTTCTCCCTGCGTTCTCCCCCGGAGGATGAGTCTGCTTCCGAAGAGTCCGAGGGTGCCACGTTCCTCGCGTAACGACTGCCCGAGTGATGCGCGGGGGAGGCCCTTCGCCGTCGACCGTCCGAGACAGGGTGCTGGAGAAAGTCCTCGGGAACTGCTGTAGATACCGAGGGTACCGAGTCCACTCTGTCCCTGCTAGAAGGCCAGGGACCCAGGGATACGTCCATCCTTAGTGGTGACCTCCCTGGAGTCTTCGGTAACTTCCACCCGAAGGCATCGCTACTCGGGCGACGAATTCTAGCGTGGTTTTCTTCTGGCGGGGGGGAACCCGACGCACCGGCCCACGAGGGCGGGGGGGAGTCTGAGAACGCCACACTGCCCCACACCGGGTCTTCTGAGGAAGCGTGATCCCCTGCCACGTGGCCCGATTCGCCCGAAACACTCGCGGTCCTTCCGTTCTCTCCAGAGGGGCCAGCCCTTGGTTCCTCCCTCACACTGGGTTCACCGGGGAGAACACTATGGCTAACAATCACACTGGGGGCTTGTTGCCCACTCCTCTGCGAAGGAGACGGAGAGGCCGAGGCTTCGTCGGACCGATCACTGACCGACTGTAAGGAGGACACGCCACTCACTTTCTTGGGGGAACGCTTCGACGACTTCTTTTTCTTTGTACTATACCGTACCCACTGAATGCCGTCCCAACTCACGCACTCGGGACACGTGTCCGAGGAGGAACAAACTTTACCCCTGCACGTGGAACAAAGGGAATGCGGGTCCACTTCTGGTTTAGAGAGGAAAGCCCCACACGACTTTCCTGCTCTAGGACCAGGACAACGACGCACATGCTCCATCGTTCGCACACGAAGGGCCAACACTAACGAGTTACAGAAACCCTGGATAAACGCAAGGGGAACGGACTGAGAACACTTTGCGAAAACGCACTATCGCAGAAAAAACACAAGTCCGTTCACTGGGAACACGTGGGATCACAACGCGCCAAAGGATCGAGAGTTTAAGCGAGAGGGTGAGATGTTTCGCATCTCACGACCAAGAACTTAATGAGATCCTGCCCTAATCCGGGCCGCAGGACTTATCCTGGCGGCGGGGGTAGAAACTATCGGGAGCGAGATAGGGGGGGTAGCGCGGGAAATCTTGCTCGAGATTGAGAGAGGTCAAGGACCCTCCTAAGGAAGTAATTCTCGGTAAGTATGTTAGGAAAAATAAAAATTACTTAAAATTTTTGATTTTCGGCCTTGCTGTCAAGAAGTACCTTCATGAGAGGAATTTGCCTTTGAAGTGCTTGCTTTGTTTGGACAATGCACCCGCTCAACCCCCTGGACTCGAAGATGATTTCATCGACGAGTACAAATTCATCACAGTGTTGTATCTTCCACCGAATACCACCCTTATCCTCCAGCCCATGGACCAGCAAGTCATCTCTAATTTTAAGAAGCTGTACACCAAGCACTTATTTAAGCAGTGCTTTAATGTCATGCAAAGCACCAACTTAACTTTGCGTGAATTTTGGAGGAGCCACTTTAATATCGTGCACTGCTTAAAGATCATTGATCAGGCTTGGGAGGGAGTAACTCGTCGGACCCTGAATTCAGCTTGGAAGAAGCTTTGGCCTGATGCTGTTGCTCCCAGAGATTTCGAAGGTTTTGGCCCCGAGAATGAACCTGTGCTTGCCGCCGAGGAAGACATCGAAGAGATTGTATCCCTTGGCAAGTCCATGGGTCTGGTGGTGGATGAAGATGACATCACTGAACTCGTCGATGAGCATCATGAAGAGCTCACCACCGAGGAACTCAAGGAGCTGCAAGCCATGCAGCATGATGAGTTCCAAGCGCAGTTGAGTGAGTCGGAGGAGACCGAGGAGGTAGGCCAAATCTTAGGTACAGCGGAAATAAAACAGATGTTGGCATATCAACACGTGGTTGATTTCATCGACA
>NC_090739.1:54232709-54277709 GCF_036898095.1 Palaemon carinicauda
ATCTTCATCCTCATCATCTTGGGCAGCATCCACACACGCAACGAGGTCCGCCAAGGTATTCTTCGTGTAGAGGGCCTTGAACGCCCTGATAACCCCCTGGTCCATCGGTTGAATTGATGACGTGGTGTTGGGTGGCAGGAACTCAACCTGAACGCCCTCACGCGACAGGTCAGTTGCGTGTCCACCAGCGTTATCCATAAGGAGAAGGATCTTGAATGGCAAGCCCTTCTCTAAGAGATATTCACTGACTTGCGGGATGAAACACTGGTGGAACCAGTTGGAGGTCAGCATCTTCGTAATCCATGCTTTTGGATTATGCATCCAGTACACGGGAAGGAGATTTTTGTTTTCATTTTTCAAAGCACGAGGATTTTTTGACTTATAAATAAGCCCTGGCTTTAGCAAAAATCCAGCAGCATTGCCACACATCACGAGGGTAACGCGATCCTTGAATGCTTTAAAGCCAGAGGCTTCGGCTTCTTCTTTGAACAGGAAAGTTCGCGACGGCATTCTCTTCCAAAACAAGCCGGTCTCATCCATATTAAAGACTTGTTCCGGCTTGTATCCACCTTCGGCGATAATATTCTTGAACGTCTGGTTCACGTTAAGTTTCAGCAGTGTCAGCCGAAGCAGCCTTGCCATGCAGGGAAACGCTTTTCAGGGCGAAGCGTTTCTGAAACTTCGCGAACCATCCTTTGCTGGCGGAAAAACGTTGTTTCTGACGTTGGGAATCAGTTGATGTCCCTGGTTGAGGTTCATCTGCATCATCATCATCTACAGCATGGTTGCCATCGTCGTCTTGAGGTTCCTTTGCCGCAAAATTCTCATACAAGCTCAAAGCCTTTGTTCGGATGGTGTTCGTATCCAAGGCTATGTTCTTCTTCCGGCAGTCAGCAATCCACACAGCTAGAGCACCTTCCATGCGTACTATCGTTTTATTACTCGTGGTAACAACTCGCTTCGCTGATCTGCTAAAGGTGATTGCAGCCGTCTTTCTAATGTTCGCCTCGTCCTTCTTGATATAGCGAACGGTGGATTCATTGATTCCAAAATGGCGGGCTGCGGCCGCGTAACTTCTACCGTCTTTCAACATATCGAGAAGCGTCACCTTCTCAGCAATCGTCATCATCCTTCGGTGGCGTTTAGGCTCACTACCAGCCTTAGTAGAAGCAGAACGCTTGGGAGCCATTGTACAGTAGGATTTACAGTAACAGAAAGTTCAACAAAAAGTTCAACTTGAAACAGTTGCGCACAGCACAGATTAAAGTTCACAAACTTAACAACGTCTACTCAGCGATACGGCGCAAGAGAAAGTGGCCGCGAACAGAGGCTGGAAGTTGGAGATGCGGGCAAAACACCAATCACAGGCTAGATAACAAAACGAGTTCTGATTCGTCATCTATCAGCGCTTGAACCAATCACAACCCGTCTTATATGATACGTAGGTTACCAATTCAAAGTACAAGATACCCCGCGTATACTGTACAGTAATAATAATAATAATAATAATAAATAATGATAATAATAATAATAATAATAATGATAATAATAATAACAATAATAATTTTATCAACAACAACAATAATAATGATAACAATAATAATAACAGCTTTACGTACGCTATTTTACGATTTTGTTGTAGGATGTGTGTCTCTCTCTCTCTCTCTCTCTCGTACGCTTATTCGAAATGTGATATTTTGCAACAAAGAATATTATTGGATGCAGTACTACGTACGTATACATACAAAAGATTCATGGAAAAGAAGCACATCCATTACATTTGTAGTACACTAGTAGCCATCAGCAGCCTTACACCATTCTAATATGGTATGACTGCATCTGATTTGCGTTTCATGTTCGATTTAATTTTACTACGTACTGTATACAGTACTGAATTATCGTATGATCACATTCTCTTTTCGTGTTTTATTTCTTTCTGTGCTTAATTATATGTCATATGTAATGCAATAAACAATCAGTAAGAGCAGATATTACTAATTACAGTATTAATGGAATTACAGGTAACGAAATATCGTATTTGGGGTCTTCAGATATCGCGGTATTTTCGAAATTTCCGGAAAATCCGCGATATGTATATATATATGGGTTATGGAAAAAACCCGCGAAGTGGTGAATCCGCGATGGTTGAACCGCGAAGTAGCGAGGGTTCACTTTATATATATATATATTATATATATATATATATATATATATATATATATATATATATATATATATATATGATAAATTTTGCACATTTTTACGTGTTTTTCATATTCAAATAAGCCATATATATGGCTTATTTGAATATATATATATTATGTGTGTGTGTGTATTTATGTACGTATTTATAAATATATATATATATATATATATATATATATATATATATATATATATATATATATATATATATATATATATATATATATATATATATATATATACATATGTATGTATGTATGTATATATATACAGTATGTATATGTATATATTTATAAATACATATATATATATATATATATATATATATATATATATATATATATATATATATATATATATATATTTATATATATATATACATATATGTACAGTGATACCTCTACATACGGTCTTAATTCGTTCCAGAAACTGCTTCGTGTGTTAAAACGATCGTATGTTGGAACAAATATTCCCATAAGAATACATGGTAATTTATTTAATTCGTTCCTCAGCCTAAAAACCCATAATAAATCCTTAATAAATGGCTACACATAATAACACATGACATTGATGCAATACCTGTATAATAAATACATATTACAAACCAATAAAAAAGAATAATAATAATGAAATAATGAATAAAAAACGGGTTGTAATGTAACACTTTACCTTAGCAACAGGCCAGCGCAGGTGTAGGGACTTCTACGCAGGAGGAGACGGAAGATCAGCCTGGAGGTAGGGACGGTGACTTTGTACGACAACGTATACGATAACTTACACCAACTTATACTACTACGTGAACTTTAACTTAACTTTGCTTATTTTTTTTTTCATTTTTATAATTTTATATTTATTTTTACATTTTTTTCTTTTCTTATTTTTACATTTTTTTCTTTTCTTATTTTAATTTTTCATCACTTTCACTCGATTTGGTCTTCCTTTTCTTTGCTTAGCTTTCTTTTTTTTTCATCATGATCACCAGACTGTTTTAAAGATTTTTTTAAAGAAACTATCGATACAAAGTTGTTTTGTACGGCTTTTGAGGATTTTTCTAAAATGCGTTAAGCAAACATCATCGAACTGCGCAACAAGGCAAACCTGAAGTTTCTGTGGGTGATGCTTGTCGATGAAATCAACAACGTGTTGATGATATGCCAACATCTGTTTTATTTCAGCCGTACCTAAGATTTGGCCTACCTCCTCGGTCTCCTCCGACTCACTCAACTGCGCTTGGAACTCATCATGCTGCATGGCTTGCAGCTCCTTGAGTTCCTCGGTGGTGAGCTCTTCATGATGCTCGTCGACGAGTTCAGTGATGTCATCTTCATCCACCTCCAGACCCATGGACTTGCCAAGGGATACAATCTCTTCGACGTCTTCCTCGGCGGCAAGCGCAGGTTCATTCTCAGGGCCAAAACCTTCGAAATCTCTGGGAGCAACAGCATCAGGCCAAAGCTTCTTCCAAGCTGAATTCAGGGTCCGACGAGTTACTCCCTCCCAAGCCTGATCAATGATCTTTAAGCAGTGCACGATATTAAAGTGGCTCCTCCAAAATTCACGCAAAGTTAAGTTGGTGCTTTGCGTGACATTAAAGCACTGCTTAAATAAGTGCTTGGTGTAGAGCTTTTTGTAATTAGAGATGACTTGCTGGTCCATGGGCTGAAGGATAGGGGTGGTATTCGGTGGAAGATACAACACCTTGATGAATTTGTATTCGTTGATGATATCATCTTCGAGTCCAGGGGGGTAAGCGGGTGCATTGTCCAAACTAAGCAAGCACTTCAAAGGCAAATTCCTCTCCTGAAGATACTTCTTGACAGCAGGGCTGAAAACTACTTTTACCCATTCCGCAAAGATATGCCTAGTAACCCAAGCCTTAGAATTAGAACGCCATAGAACATGTAGCAGGTCTTTATTAATTCTATGTGCTTTAAATGCCTTAGGGTTTTCGGAATGGTAAACCAATAACGGCTTTATTTTGTAGTCCCCGCTGGCGTTGGCACAAAGCTCAAGAGTCAACCGATCCTTCATTGGCTTATGTCCAGGCATTTTCTTCTCTTCGGCGGTAATGTATGTTTGACAAGGCATCTTTTTCCAAAACATACCGGTTTTATCACAGTTGAGCACCTGCTGCTCTACGTAACCTTCCTCCGCCATGATGCTTTCAAACTTTTTAACAAAGTCTTTAGCAGCCTTGGTGTCCGAACTCGAAGCTTCTCCATGACGAACAACTGAATGAATCCTGATCCGTTTCCTAAATTTCTCGAACCAACCTCGAGACGCCTTGAATTCCTCCGTCGTAGGATCGGCTGAACTCTCCCCCACGTCACCCCGAGAGCGCGCCGCGTTCAAGTCACTGTAGATAGCGCTGGCCTTCTCACAAATGATCGTTTCCGTGATCGTATTGCCAACAATCTTCTTGTCCTTTATCAAGATCAACAAAAGGCGTTCCATCTCTTCCAGAGTAGGGCTACGACGTTTAGAAATAATCGTGATCCCCTTCGAAGGTTTCACTGCTTTAATGGTTGACTTCTGTTTTATGATCGTCGAGATCATAGACATATTCCGGCCATATTGTTTAGCCAGATCGCTAACACGTACACCTCCCTCATGCTTTTCTATTATTTCTTGCTTTAATTCTAATGAAAGCATAGACTTCCTCTTTTTCTCACCACTACTACTACTTCCTGAACCGAAACTAAGCTTTTTAGGAACCATGATTACAGAACACAGAAAACAACACGTGAAAAGGCAAGATAAAAAACTGTTAAAACTGAGCGAATAGAGGACAACCACACGATGCGCATGAGATGAGATGACTGATCAAGGTGACGCTCGATTGGCGTCCCTCCGATGTGCTGCCGTCTAGCGGCGTCAACAACAAACGACGCTGGATGCTTTTGAGAAAATTCCACGGGTAAGTGTATTGTTTACTTCGTATGTTGGAGCAACACTTCGTATTGTGAGACAGAAATTTGGTTGAATTTTACTTCGTATGTTAGGACAATCGTATGTAGAAATTCCACTGTATATATATATATATATATATATATATATATATATATATATATATATATATATATATATATATACATACATACAGTATAAATACAATATATACAGTCAGCGCGGGTCGGTCTGTCCGGGCAGCATCCGCCGTGCCTTCATTTTGGTCCCCCCCCCCATATCTACACTAATACACAATATAAATCAATAAAAATTTAATTGAACAATCACCAATATCCCTGCTACTTGTCTATAGGGTAGCCTTTCCTCTTCTTGACCTCCAAAAGTCGTCGAGGAACACTATCGGCGAGGTTTTGGAGTATTTCGGCAGGTATTTCCGCCCACACTTTATGGAGCGCCGTCTCGAGAAGTGTCACGTTTGTCGTCACTTCTTTACGAAGGCGGGCTTTAACTATCGCCCAAAGGTTCTCAATGGGCGAAATATCAGGACTTTGACCTGGCCAATCAGGAATATAGTTCACTTCGCTATTTTCCAGCCACTTTTTCACTTTTTTAGCCGTATGGCAAGGGGCACCGTCCTGCTGAAAAATTTCAGCTCCTGTAGCTGCAAAACAATCCGCTAAATTGTCTTTCAAAATGCTCAAATAGCGGTCAGCATTAACCGTTATGCCTTTAGGCAAAACAACAAGGCTTGGGGCACCACCGTAGGCAAACGAACCCCAGACCATAAGCGATGCTGGGTGCTTAACTGTCTTGGCCCCGAGATTAGGCTTAAGAGGATCTGACCCCTTTCGCCTCCACACTTTTTTCCCGGTCGTCTCACTCACACAAAAGGTCGCTTCGTCACTCCACAAGACACTTCGCCACTGCTCCAAGGTCCAATCCTTGTATGTCTTGGCAAAAGCAACCCTCCTCTTCCTTTGTTTCTCAGTTAAAGCGGGCTTCTTTCTCGCGATCACTTTCTCGTAGTCGAGGCGCTTCGACAGGTTTTCCTGAATCGTACGAACACTGACGTCGCTCAACAATTTAGGGTTCTGTTCTTTCAGTTGCTTAGCTGTTAATGTTGGATTTTCTTCTAGGCTTCGCTTTAAAATAACTAAAGTACGATCAGGAATCTTCCGGGGGGGAACCAGCCTGGGAGTGAGAAGGGATCTCGGTGCTACCCCCTGCCTTGAACTTGGCCACCAAGCGCCTCACTGTTCTCTTGTTCACGCCAGTATTCTTCACTATTTCCTTCGTTTGCAGACCTAAATTATGACAGGTTATCACTCTAACAATGTCATCGTGACTTGTACGGGCTCTAGACATCACTGGGGGGGGTTTGATAGACAAAAATGCCACGCGAACTCTCAAAAGAACGATTGCAATTCGGCCCTCTCAACCTGACACAACCTCACTCCACGACTACAGGAAACACACTGACTAGCTTCCACCTACGCAGATATGTAGATGCCAACTTGTATAAAAAGATGCCATTTAGTCGATTTTTTTCCCCGATAAACCCCATGCCTCCGATTTTCGCGGAACGCTGTGTCCGGCCCACTACCCGGACAGACCGATCCGCGCTGACTATATATATATATATATATATATATATATATACAGTATATTATATATATATATATATATATATATATATATATATATATATACAGTATATTATATATATATATATATATTTATATAAATATATACATATATATATATATATATATATATATATACTCTATATATATGTATTTATATTTTTGGGTATAGATACTGTACATACTAGCTCTAAGGATTGGATAGATGCTGGACTCCTTATCTACTTCTCAGTAGCATGATATTGAGATACTGTATTGTTGAAAGATTATACATTAGCAATGACCACCCGTAACTTTTTCATCCAGAAGGAGTTGTACTTGCTTCAACCATTTTTTGTCCCTCCCAGGCTAATTCCAGAATGAAGTCTAGGGAGGAATAAGAATTGGGAGGGAGTGATGCTGAGATATATATATCTTTTACTGTCAGTACGTGAATGCATTTCCTTGCACATTTCATTCTTCTTCCATCCAAATCTGTTCCATATAATCCTTCCAGGTTCCATATCTGGATATGTGAGGGGTAAAACAATTCTGAATTTTCGCTTTGAAATTCTTGCCAACCTTCTCTAGTCATCTGCCCTTGGCTCCTCATGAGTCGTCGCAGTGTTGGGACAGGAGTTCGTACTCTTCTGAGCCGACCAGTGTTTGTTCTGTACAATATTCTGTTGTAATGTTTGCTTCATACTCTTCACTCATAGAGGAAGACTTATTGCTTTTGCTGACTTGAGGGACTTGTAGTGCATTTTGCAGGTCTTCATTCATTCTGAAAGTACTGTACCTCTTTCATTCCTCAGGTGTTCACACAAGTGTCCATATCAGTGTTTGGTCTTGGGCCACTTGTAATGACCACTTCAGTGTCTTTCCAGGACGAGATTGAGACTACTCTCCCTATTATGATCTGTGTATTGTGATTGAGAAGAGTCTGATCTCACACAAACAAGACAAATGGCAGGGAATAATGTTCGACTATGAATGTTTTCCTAGTACTTTTATCGGCAAACTCAGAGAGGAAGCTCACATGTTCCTAATTAATAGTAACCACTGAACCTCTCCTGGTAACTAGAAAGAACTGTTGTCAAAGGGGAAAAAAAAAAAAAAGAGATGTGTTCTCATTTTGTTCTCTATCAATTCCTCATTCCCCTCCTTGTCTCGTCTGATACTTCTTAGAAGGAAGAAGTACAGTAGCAGTAGTAATCGCACTGAAGGTCTCTTGCTAAATTTGTCTTTATGGTGGGAGTGATAGATCTCGTATGCTAATAGTTCAGTATGGTTCGGTCAGCTAGATCTTATGGGCCAGGTGAGGGTAATCATTGGTCTGCCCTCGTCATTTTTTGTGACATAGGAATGGCCTGGCCTTTGGTAACTGCTCTTCCTCTTTTTGAGGGAGTATCTGCTTTTATCTTTGCTTGGTACCTTCAGGGTAGATCAAACAGTTGTGACCCCGATAAGATGGTCTTCTTGTAATGAATGCAGGTGAACGGTCTTAGCCAGGACCCAACACTGATTTTATAGGCAAGGTGAAAGGGTGAAGTTTAGCACACCTTATTCATTCTTGCTGTAAATAGTAGTATCCTTGGCTTTGGGTAGCATGACTCATGGCCTCTGGCTTGGAATTTGGAAATTCAGATTATTGCATTTTTTGCTTGGAGAAAATTTATATTTAATTTTTCAAATAGGTTTACTATGGTTCTCTGAGGAATTTGTTATCCGTTTTCCCATAAATCGTATTGATAAGTAAATATTTGCTACATGTTTATTACTATTTCTGTGTCTGCTCCTTTACATATTTACAATTTTTGTGCTATGATTATGCTGAGAGATATGTAGAGTGTCAGAATACATTGACGAGAATGTAATGTTAGCCAGTCTTGCTCGTGTGTGCATTTTGATTCCCAGGAGTGAGAAAAATTACTGCTAAAAGCCATTACTTATACTTAGTCTACAATGTGGAAAAGCACTTTGGAAAAACTAAAAAGTTCCTCATGAGAAATTGTCACTATTGAAATTATCTTCTATACACTGTTAAAATAATATATATGCAAAAATAAGGAGATAATATGAAATTCCCTTCTAAAATTTTTTGTATATTAATTATTTTTTGAATGAAAGAAATCAGTCTGGAAACAAAAAAGTAGATAGAATTTGAAGTGACCACAAAATAACATTGTTTTAATGAGACTGAGTCACACTCCTGAAGAGCTGCTCTCTTGTCAGGAGGAGGTAAGGTAGCCCACTCGTTGACTAAATCCTTCGTGATCTGTCAAGCAAAGTGTAATCATGTTTTGACATTACTGCTGTGGCATTGGTGGTTGCAGATGATCAGTCCCACTTGTACCAATCACCAGCACCATAAGCCATGTAAGGGTAAGGTATACACTGACATTGATGCCACCCTTCTCTTCTGTGTGAGAGTGACTTAGCTTGCCCTTCTACTGTTTCCCAGTATTCGGGTCAGTCAGACCGTGAACCCAGCATGGCAGATACTTCTGACTGACTGGTAACAGGCAACAGTCCTTCTAGGATTATTGAGTATTTGCATTGCCCAAGTACTCAATAATCCGTGGATGGCCCCAAGTTGAGTGGTGTCCATTCTGCTAGCTTTCAGGTAGGTCCAAAGAGACAGAGACTGCAATGGGAGTCGTAGACTATATGTCTCTCTCGCTAGAGAATTTTTCAGCAGATCACTGACTTCATTGCGTGCTTCAATAGCATTTGTAGCAGCCCTCCTTAGGGGAACGATTCATGCTCAAGGGGAGCTTCAAACAGTCTTGCCCATCCTGGAACTTCATTCTGTAGTAGGAAGCTGTCTTGAGGGTACTGACCCATACATCTACTGCTAGCCTGAGGAGGATGTTATAGGGATATTTGCATCAACACATTCTCTCTTTTCTAAATCAACAAGAGAGTAGGAATGTGGCAGGCTTTGCGTGATATCATACTTTTGAGGGATGGTAGTTCTGTTCCCTTTGTCATCTCAGACTGCAACAAAGTCCAAGTACAAGTACCACTCTCGAACGCAAGTTCAGGACCTTCTCGATCCTATCTCTGAAGTATCACTTCAGGGCACCACAGTGCTATTTGAGAGGTGGACTTCTTGGCCCCTCAGAATGAGTGTCTAGTCTTCTTATTAGTCCCAGCAGGATTTTTGGAGGCTGTTTGCTTTTATATGTGACTGTGGTTAGTGCACACCATTGCCATCTCAAGTAAGAATTCAGAAACCTAGCCTTGTCACTAGTCTTTTTGTTACCTATTGTCATACTTGGAGCTGAAGGAGTTGGGCCACCTTTACTTCTCAGTAGCTTACGTTACAGATGTTGTCCACAGTCGCTCAGTAGCTTTGCAACAACCCCAGCTCCTTCACAGGATTTGGTATATGCTCCCTCTTGAATAATAAACATGAGGAGAGGTAGAATGACTGGTTCATCTTCACAATTGTCAGAGATCTGATACTGGTGGGTTACATGATGCACCAACTGTTGTAGACACTCCTTCCTTCTGATAAGGGGGAGAATGAGTTGGTTTCTAACTGAAAATTTCTCTTAATGGGGCTGTTAGGAAGATGAGTTTTCAAGGTCCTAGTACTAGTTTCCTTTTAAGTAAGTACTGACTGAAGTCCCATCCATTTTCTATATCCATATAATTAGCTGTTCGGAGGTTGTTGAAGTTGCTTTCCTCACTGCTGTATGGGACAAGGAAGGATATCATGTTCAGCGAAGAAATGAACCTTCCAGTTTAGTTTTAGGGAATTTCCTTCCCTATTTTAAAAGATTAAAAATTTGTATACTCATAGGAATAAATACTAAGATTTAAAAGTAAATTTTATTTTTCCTAGCTATACAAATCTGAGTCCTTTAAAATAAGTTTCCCACTTAAACCACCTCTCCAAGTCCTAGGCCTAAGAACAAAATTGGCTGTTCTGTGACAACAGGATTTTGGGGAGGGGTGCGTCTTCCCTTCTTATGTGAAGTGACGTTAACCAACAACTTTGTTATCGATTCAATGGCTGTTCCAGCATTGGTAAAGACATATCCCCATTTTAAACAACTTCAGTTTGTATATCTAGAAAGAATACGTATTACTCAAATAATTTGCTATACAACTGTATTGTCATATGCATTGTTTGATCTTTTCTAGTCCAACACCATCTCAAAGTTCAGAAGGAACTACTTCCTCCACTCCGTCTCAGAGAGGAAATCGACTGTCAGCATCTCGCAGTCGTAGACAATCTCCTGCAAATAATATTGAAAACAAAAGGCAAGTATCCATTCGTAGTGGTTCACATATACAATTGATCTTGAGCAGATCTGTATTAATGATGTGTTTGTAAGAATGACAACACGTAGATCTTTTATTGAAGCGTTAATACTTTGATGAAACAGAAACCTTTTCTGAATATAGTAGTACTGTGCCCCTCTTTATGTCACTCATCTTTAAATATTTAATACAAAATTATCTGTTACACAGAAACATTTGAAATTTTTAGGGTAAATATTAGTAAACCAAGCCTCCAAAGAAGCAGCAATAAGAATATTAGGCTAGTATAGATATAACAAATTTTATTATTAATATTCTGTTATTCTGGATTAATGTTCTTTAGATATTAATATATGACATTTTAACTTCCACAGTTATTCTTCCATTGGTGGAATTTCTGTCTCCCAGCTATCTAATAGCTCAACATCAGTTACACCTGATAAGAATGCAGAAGAATCCATCACCTATGTGTGTGACAATTCTGTTTTAGTACGAGCGCCTTCATTTTACCCTTCTGAAGAGGAATTCAGTGATCCTTTGGACTACATTGAAAAAATTCGGCCTGAAGCAGAACAGTTTGGAGTATGCCGTATTGTACCACCTAGTAGTTTTAAGGTAAGAACTATTAGTTATGTTTTCATGTCTTTCAATGAGTCAATAGAAGAGTGCGTTGCTAATTTTGGCTGCAAGTAGATATCTTTGAAACATCTTGAATGAGTAATGAGGATTATATTAGTTTGTTCCTGCACCTCATTCAAACCCTTTCGCTCTTTTCAGTGGATATTAATTTGGAGATTGCTGAAAACTAGACAAAAGAATTTTTAGTGAGGTATAACTACCCTCCGCTAACTACAGGGGTAGACCAGCCACCCCTCTCACACACTCACCAGTAATCTGATGTCACTTTTTATTTTGGCTCGATTGAGAATGGATGTGTTGTCGTTCTCTCCTGTTAACCCATTACTAGTACCAAACGACTAATAACAACAAATTCTTTTTCTCTTTCTTTCAGGGTGATTGTAACATGAGGCTCTATGAGGTAGGCTTGTCCTGGCATTTGAGGGCGCCAACGCGAAACCTTCATGTCAGCCATGGAGAAGAATCCTCATATCCTTTGTTTTTCGTGCAGGGGCCACTCCTGTACGTTGGAGTTTTCTTGTGAGGTTTCCCTCTTAATGAGAGAATGCCTTGATGAAGTCATTGAGCTTCAGCACGACATTTCATTCTCGTGCTGAAACTTGGTGACGGGCAAGAGGGCTCTCGAACTTGGGGAAATTGCTCCCCCTGTTCGAATCTAAATTTCTCTCTTTCACCTTTTTCTTTTTCTCAATATTACTTCAACCTTATCCTAATTTCATAAACTTTCTTTCGTCTTGCTTTCCAAACTCAATGAGAAAAATTTCCCTCATTATATATGTGTCTATATTATGTACATATATATTTATTATTTTTTTTTTTCCTATGGCTTGGATGTTTCTCATCCATTGTAGCCCCGGCGGGGATGTTCATACATCCTTTATTGCTGCCTGTTTTGATGAGTGGGAGGAGGTGTCACGGTTGGGAGGTGTTTGCATTCAAAGCTATATGTGAGAGTATTGGATGATTTCAGCCATCCCGAAGATGGTTTGGACCTTTTTGGCGGAACTATTCTCAAGTGTTGGGTCTTCGGAATCCAGGGGGATCCAATGCTTGGGGTAGGACTCTCGGCTTTTGGCCGGAATCCCGTCATTACAGATATGGGGAGGATGATTCCATAATTTCTTGGTCTCAGTCCTAGCAGGCGGGTTCAGCTTACACCTGTGCCTCTATATCTGTTTTGATGCTATCCTTCGGGTAGGGTATGGAGTGGACCATCTGGGAAGTATACTCTCATTGTGCCGATAGTGGAGAGTGCAAATTTCCTTTCTGACGTGTGATGGCCTAACATTCTCGAGCAGGTACATCAAACTAACCCTTTTCTCTCTCTCTCGTCTAATGGATTGTTTAAGTAACGAACCCCCGTCCCCTGGATACGCTGACTCTCCCCCGGCACTGTTGACGACCTCTGCTAATTCATTTAAGGAAAATTCTGTTGACGACCTAGGAACAAAAGAGGACCCCTCTACTAATGTTTTAAAACCAATTAAGTCGGGTAACAAAGGGAAACTAAGAATCCTTCATGTTATCCAAATTCCAATAAATACTGATTATGATATGATATATAAAGCATTTAGATGCTATGGAGTGATAAAAGAAATGAGAATGAAACTTGAAAATGAAAAATGGCATTCATGGATAACTTATAATAATCATGAAGAAGCATTCAATGCAATATGTAACATCAATGATATCAAAATTAATAACTTAAATGTCATGGGTGCCCTATGTGATAAGATACCAAACAGTTTGGATGTATATAGACCTGCTGACTGGTTTGAGAAAGATATTGATTTAACTATGCTCCCCCAAAGAAAGCCAAAACCACCAATGTGGCTTGTTGCCGAGCCTAAAGGGAGTAATGGGAATTATTTTAAAATTAGCAAACTAATTCAGAAAAAGGTAGGAACCATTGCACCAGGTGATGTATCTCGCTTTGGGAAAAATAGCTTCCTAATCCATGCAAAATCATACACGCAATCAGTAATACTGTCTAACCTTACGACAAGCAGTGATGAGGATATGTTAGATGTCAAACCCCACCTAAACTTTAGTTACGGAAGGGGAGTAGTCTTCAATAAAGATCTGTACGAATTTACAGAAGAGGAAATACTAGCCATGTGCCCATTAACAGTGTGGAAAGTGCATAAGATTCCTGGGACGTCAATGATTATCCTTACTTTCCAGGATGCTGATGTGGCTTTCCACATCGATATTGAAAATGAAAGAATAAAAGTTCGACCTTTTAAACAAAAGCCCTTACAATGCTTCAAATGTTTCAAATTTGGACGTCCTTCTAAAGTTTGTAAAAATGAAAAAATGTGTAGCATCTGTGCCAGTCCTTATCATGGAGAGTGTACACTTGAGCCCAGCTGTTTGAATTGCAATTCAAACCATAAATCCACTGACAGGAGCTGCGAGATTTATAAGTTTGAAGAAGCAGCCCTCAACAAATCCAGTGTAGAACACATAAGTGTAGGACATGCCAAAAGACTACTGAAAAAACCAAACAGCTATGCAAAGGCACTGAAATCAAGAGAAAATATACCACAGGAGACATCGAACCCACATAGTGCTGCCAGTAATTCCAAGAAAAGAAATACATCATCTAATGATAGTAGAGTTTTACGTGACAAGGTAAGCATATTGCCTAACAAGGCTTTGCCACTGTGTATTAAAACTGCGACACTGCCCACTTCTATACAAACTTCATCCCCCATTACCAACAATAGTACTAACCTCTCTCAGGCCATGTCCTTGCCTGATTTGATGGAAGTTCCACCTAAAACTATGTTACCAGGTGCACCTGTGGTAGGGAAGGTGCAAAAACCTGGTAAATCCTCACCACCGATAAATAGGAAAAGAGAAAGACCTCCATCTCTCTCTCCACCCTCCATTAGAAACGTTAAGGTTATGACATCAAATAAATTTGATGTTTTGTCTGTTGATGTTTCTAATGAACCAGAAGATAAACTGAATAAATCAGAAATTCAAGTTGAGGTCCACCATCCACATCAACAAATAGATCAAAAGGATACAAAGAAAAACACAAACATAAAACCCAACATAACAAGACCACCTCTGAAGAAACCTACAGGTAATAATGTTAGATTAAAAACTGCTAATGGAAAGACCTCATCCAAGATGTCTTGCAGAAATAATCCATAGTTTTCTCCTCCATTTTGCAATGGAACTGTCAGGGTTTGAGGGCGAAATATGATGAACTTAAGCTCCTAATTCATGAGCATTCCCCCATAATTGTATGTCTACAGGAAAGTATGCTTGATTCTAACACTCCTAGTCCTCGAGAGTATGTTAGCTATAGAACACCATATAATCAACAAGCAGGGAGCCATGGCGGAAGTCTCGTATACATTCGTCGAGATGTTCCCCAAATACCTATGTCTATACGTACAACCCTGCAGGCAGTTGTTGTACAAATTGATATAGGGAGAAAATATACAATTTGCTCTCTGTACTTACCTCCAAATGATAATATTTTATATGATGATTTAGCAGAGGTCATTCAACAACTCCCTCAACCATTTCTCTTACTGGGAGATATGAATGGTAGACATCCTTTATGGGGTGATATCTTAGCAAACACAAGGGGCAATATTATCTCATCGATTGTGGAGAATGAGGATGTGGGACTCCTTAATACAGGAGAGCCCACACACTTCCATGTTCAGACAGGTACCTTGTCATGCATTGACCTTTCAATTGCAAGTTCTAACTGCCTTCTTGATTTTGATTGGAGGACATTAGATGATTGGCATACTAGTGATCATGCACCAATCATTATAAACACCAACAATGGTCCACTTTTACAGAGATTGCCACGATGGAATCTTGACAAGGCGGACTGGGAAAAATTTCGTGAGCTAAGCGAAATTGAGGGGGATGCTGAACAGGTTGAAAATATCGATGATGCCATAGACTTACTGAATGGAACTCTCCATACAGCAGGAGTCAATTCAATTCCCAAAACAACAGGGTTATTCAAACGACGACCAATCCCGTGGTGGTCTTCAGAACTAACTGCCCTCCACAGAGCCACAAGAAGATATCTAACACGATTGCGTTGACTCCGAACTGATGAGAATTTAATCATGTACTAGAAATGTAGAGCACAGTTCCGTCGTGCCATGAAAGAAGCAAGGCGGCAGTCATGGATGTCTTTTGTTTCCTCCATTAACAGTAGAACACCACCATCTGCTGTGTGGAGGAAAGTAAAAAAGATAGCTGGCAAATTCACCCCCAACCCACCACCAGTGTTCAAGGTGAATGGTCAGTATGTAACTGAAGCAAATGATGTTAGCAATGCCCTGGCTAGTCATTTTTCAAATGTATCCAGCAAGTGTGTAGGAGCCCCTGGTCACCAGTATAGGAGCATTGAAGAAAAGAAAATTTTAAATTTTGGAACAAGAAGGGAAGTCATAATTCTCCTTTCACTGAAAGAGAATTTGATTCCGCACTTGCTCATTGCAATGATACAGCCCCTGGACCTGATGGAATTCCATATGCAATGATTAAATATGTACATTTTAATACAAAGCTATTTATTTTAAGCATTATTAATAGAATATGGCATGATCATAGTTACCCAAGTGTTTGGGAACTAGCCATTATTTTAGCCTTTTTAAAACCCGGTAAAGACAAGTTTTAGCAGCAAACTATCGTCCTATTGCATTAACATCTTGTTTATGTAAAATCATGGAGAAGATGGTCAATGCAAGGCTGATATGGTACCTTGAAAAGAAAGGTATTTTATCACCGATTCAATGTGGATTCAGAAAAATGCACTCAACGACTGATGTGTTGATACGACTTGAGTCTTCTATTTGTGAAGCCTTTGCTTCCAAACAGCACCATGTTACAGTATTTTTTGACCTTGAAAAGGCATATGATACCACATGGAGATATGGTATACTTAAAACCATTCATGAAATCGGATTGAGAGGAGAGCTGCCACTATTTATTCAGGCATTTCTTTCACATTAGAGTTTTACAAGTGAGAGTTGGGGAAGCTCTATCAGAGAGTAAGTGCCAGGAAGAAGGAGTTTCTCAGGGTAGTATGCTGAATGTAACCCTTTTTGCTTTAGCAATTAATGGGATATCCTCAGCCATTCCCCAGGATGTTCTCTCAACATTATTTGTGGATGATCTCTCCATATCATTTGCTGGGGCCAGAATGGCAATGGTTGAGAGATAACTACAGCTCTCGATTGACAAAATTATCCAGTGGGCCGATATGAATGGATTTAAGTTCTCGACAAGTAAAACTACTATTGTACATTTCTGTCGTATCCGGGGAGCACATCCAGACCCAGATATATACATTAAAGGTCAACGGATCCCATGTGTATCGGAAACCAAATTTTTAGGTTTGATATTTGATTGTAGACTTACATGGGTTTCTCACCTAAAAGCGCTAAAAGCTAAATGTGTTGAAGCTCTGAATATTTTAAAAGTATTGTCCCATACATCATGGGGGGCAGACCACAATACTATTTTAAAATTATACAAGGCCTTGATTTTTTCCAAAATTAGTTATGGTTGTGAAATATACTCTTCAGCCACCCCAAGCCGGTTGAAAATATTAGATTCAATACATCATGCAGGTATTAGATTGTCCACGGGAGCAATTAGAACATCACCTATCCCAAGTCTCCTTGTTGATGCTGGAGAGTTACCTCTAGACCTTTACTGGATGTCTTCTATTCTTCGGTATTAGTTTAGATTGCAAAGACTCCCTAATTCTTTAGCCTTCCAGACTGCAAGCCTTGTGAGGTACCCAACATACTTTGAGATGCACCCAAAATCTCCTCAACCCTATGGCTTTTGGGTGAAACAATTATTAAACAGTCTGGATATAATTAGATGTAAGATACTTCCATTCAAGGTATCATCAACACCATGGAAATTACCAGAGATATCTTTTTGTAAATATTTTATAGGAGATAAGAAGAATATGTCAGACCTAGAAGCCAGGTCTCTTTTTAATGAACATGTTAAAGAACATAGAGGATCAACTTTTATCTATACTGATGGCTCCAAATCTGATGCTGGCGTTGGATTTGGGGTACATAGTAATGGTTTTAATTGTAGAGGTGCACTTCCTCTGACCGCTTCCATATTTACTGCCGAACTGTATGGCATATTAACCGCTATTGAGAAAATAGCGTTGGAGAAGGAGGGTAATTTTACAATTTTTAGTGATGCAAGGAGTGTCCTTCAAGCTATAGAAGTTTTTAATTCTAATAACTCTCTAGTTTTAAAGATTTTAGAATGGCTTTTTATTATTGGACGGAGAGGTATAACAGTTCAATTTTGTTGGGTTCCAGCACATGTAGGTGTGTGTGGGAAGGAGAAGGCAGATTCGCTGGCTAAGAATGCTGCATCCGAGTTGCTGCCAAGAAGGTATCCCATTCCCTGTAATGATTTCTTACCTGACATCAAGAAATTAGTTTGCAATAAATGGCAACAGCAATAGGATAGCCTAGATGGGAATAAAATGAGAGAGGTAACAAATGTCATATCTCCTTGGAGGTATAATATGATGCCCCGAAAATGGGAGACGTCTCTTTGTCGTCTCCGTATTGGTCACACTTGGTTGACACATGAGTTTCTGCTGAAGGGCCAACAGCAACCGTATTGTGACGACTGTTTAGTACCTCTAACAGTGAGGCATTTGTTGACCGAATGCCCCAATTATAACAACTTAAGGAATAGATATTTGTTTGAGGCTCGAGGTGAGGGTGGCAGGTTCATCCTTGCCAAGATTCTTGGACATGATGTGTCCTACTATGCAAGTGGCATCTTTAGATTTATTTCAGAAGCAGGTCTTCTGAAAACTATTTAACTTTTATGACATTCAACTTTTATGATTTTAATTGAATACTCTTATATTTTTTTATTTTTATTTTATTTTATTTTGTTTTTATTTTTGTATACATAAACTAAATGATATCGGCGTCAATGACCTTAGATGTCAGGATGCCTGAAAACTTTAAATCAATCAATCAATCTTGTGAGGTTTGTAGGGAGTGGCCATCCTCCTAGTGGCAGAGGTTCGGTAGGTGGTGGAAGAAGAACACCAAAAGGGACTCTTCCCTTTGGGGTTCATCCTCAGAGGCGAAGAAACCTCGGCATCCTACTCCGTCGACTCGTTCCCATTACTCTGACACTGTTTTATTGGTCTCCTCCAAGGAACGGTTGAGCAAGAGTGGTAGCCTTTTCACCCTTGGACAACCTTGCGGTTCCGAGGCCTTTGTCTCTTCCCTAGCAAAGCGGCGCCGCCTTTGGCCATATGGGAGTCTCTCTGTTGACACTGTGCGACAGCTGTGACCTTCCTTTGGGCTCTTGGATATCCTGAGCAAGGAATGGTTGCTAGCGGTCCTTCAGTTAGGAACACAGTGTTTGACTGATGTCTTCCCCTTAGAGACACCTAAGTTTATATACCAAAGAAGTATTTTTTGTATCACTACCCATCGCAACCTCTGCCTCTGCTATACCACTTATTGTTCGTCCTGCTTTGGCGACAAACATGAGCGGTTGCAGGTGAGTACCCCTTGTGGTTACCCTTTGGGGGAGCCCCTCCCGGTGAACCCAGAAACTAGTTTCGGCTGTGTTTCTTAGCTTGCAGCTTACGATATCTGTTGTCAACCTGAGCCTGCTAAGCATGTTGATGGTGCTCAGTGTTCACAGCACAGAGCTTCTCCACCAGGTGATGAGTGCCTCACTTGTTCCTGACTGGTCGCCCACCCGGGGCTTCCACAAGAGAGCACTTGATTTGTCGATGCGTAGCTCCAGCTTTACGGAGCTAGATGACAATGGGGTTAGGCTGGGGTTCACAGCTCCTGCTCCTCACCACTGTGTTCATAGGACACTATATAGTGTTCGCCGTTTTGTGAGGCCAGTCCCTTCGGGATCTGCACCTTGGCTATCGACCTCTCACGAGAGGGAACCTGGTGTTCTGCCTATGCGCCAGCATGTAGCAACAGTCCAGTCTTCTTCATCTCTGTGAGGGAATCCCTCTTCTTTTAGGAGAAAGTAAAGCTGCTCACCAATCTCTTGTTGGAGGGGCAATGGACTAGAGTGCTTTGCCCCATAGTATGTAGAAGCACAGACCCTAGTCTCGCAGGCGAGTATTGTCCACCCATCCACTAAGCACTACCGAGGTGGGTGGGGAAGCTCCTTCGCCTGACAAAGGTCTGAGTGCAACCACTGTCGCTCGCCAATCTTACATAACGAGTTCGAGAGACCCTACTCACCAATGTGTTTTGCTTCAGCATCGTGCATACTGTAGGTGTGCCCTACCTTGGTAGCGTGTACCCACTTGCCGTCATGCTACGTATAGGGATTTAGACAGGAAGTGCAGGTGCTCTCCACCCTGCCTGCGCGCACCTATGCAGGTGCTCGCCAAGGGTCGCCATTCCAACATTCCGGGCCAGCATGTGCTCGTCTCACCATCAAGTTGTACAGAGGTAACGCTCGCTAGGGACCGTTACATCAGTAGCACTACCTACAACATCTCTTCAGCCTACTTCAGTTGTTGGCAAGTTCTCGCTCATGATCAACAAGCTGACTGTTCACGCTTCTTTAGAGAAGCAGAGACTATAGACACATAGAATAGACTTGCTTGCCCCTTCTTTGGGACTCCACCCAATCCTAGGAAGCACTCGTAATGTCCTTGTCTTTTCGATAGATGCCCCATGGTTTGCTGACTTTGAGTAGGAATTTCGGTAGGAGCGCACTAGGCTGACCCAAGATCCTCCTGTGTTATCCCAAAAGGATACACTGACCATCCCTTCGAAGGTTTCAAAGTCTTATAGGAGAAGTAGTCCTCTGTCTGACCATAGGCACAGTAATGCTGCAGTAAAGCAAGTTCCTCCTCCAGCAGCACCTCACCTTCCATCTCCTCAACGGTCATCTAGGTACCAGCAGTACCTTAGTACCAAACCTTCTAACACCAGCCATGACTGATTGAGAAAGGCTTGTTATACTGTAGTCTTGATTAGGCTACAGAAGAGGAAGCGAGAACACCAAGTGTTAAAACCCCCCAGGAGTTTTCAGATCTCCGTGAGAGGACTTGTTTACACACAAATATTGGCTCTCGCCAATAGAATGGGATCAGCACAAACCTCCATCTGTGGAGGTTACAGTTACTCCTCATATCCTCCAAGGAACCTATACGAGAGAAGACTTCTCTCCTCACAGACTTTAACATTCATCTATATGAGAAGAAATATACAAAGACCCTTCCAAAGAACTGGCACTCAACGTCCGAGCAGCCTGATTCAAAGAAAGGTCTTATGAATCCCAAGTCTGTGTCCGTAAGACCGTAGCCTAGCGGCCTCCCTATGAGGTCTGAAGTCTCTGCTTTCTGATCACTTGAGGTCTTTAATGACGCCACTCCGTTTTCAGCACGGAAAAGAGAAAAATTTTTAACCTTTGGCAATATTTTGAGGTAAGCAAGTTCCAACACCTGGCAACTATTTTAAGAAGTTCCAGTGCATTATCTTGAATATTCTATTTTTGGTGATTATGAAAAAATATCGATTGATAGCGTTGCACGATGTACAGTACAGACAGTCCCCAACCAATGAATACAATGAAGACCGAGAGACTGTTTGTATATAGTTTTTGTATAAGAACCCTTAGAGTTTAATTTTGGCCTAGGGTAAGCATAGCCTAACTCTGATGCCTACTATTTTCAGAAGTTGACACACAGTCCCCTTTCATATAAAATCAATATGCTGATAATATGACGTCACCAGACATAAGTTATGAACTCGACAGATATTAAAACTTTTCTTATCGTACTTTTTACTGAGAATGGATGCTGTATATCAGTGGTCTTCACTGCGTGACTCGCGAGCCAGTAACGGCTCGCAATGAACTGATTAGCGGCTCCCAGGAGAAAAAGAGAAATGGAAAAAATTCATCAGTGATTAGAGAAAAAGTCCAAAGTATTATATAGAAATTTCATCATTTTTCCATATAACTCATCTTTTAATAACATTGCTAATAGGAATAGGTTCTAGGTCTATCATATTTCAGGAGTTCAAGCAGTAAATCTTTTTGGATTATAATCAAAATGGACAAATATCTTATGAAACGTAAGTACACTACAGAAAAGAGCCGATGAACTACAACCGTCTACAAGGAAATTATGTGATACTGATGGAAGCGAACTGGCCTCAATTAGTAAAGGACTGAGTAAAAAAAGCCGGACAAGAGCAATAAAGGATGAACACAAGAAATTTAATGATACATGGAATGAATAGAAAATTTTTTTTTGTATTAGAGAACTAATTAACTTTGTTTAATTTGCCAGAAAATATATTCGAGTTTTAAACGTGACAATTTGGAACATTTTCGTATCACTTATGGAATCTTTAGCCAGAGATAGAATTTATTTTGTTCAACGATCCCAGGGGGGGAGACTCATCACCTCGTCATCCAGGTTGGTCAAGATGTCGTTCGCGAAAATGTGATGTTAAGCACCCGTCAGGGTGTCTTTTGTGACGATCAGTGATCACCACAGGGATCGTAGGTTATCACGATCTCGACGTTCTTCTTAAAGATGAACACCTGTTCGGTTTCCCCTTCAGCGGATTACTTCAGCAGGATTCCCGTTAGGGAAATCCCTTCGGGGAGAACTCAGAAACAAGTCTCCACTTTTTTTCAAGCAACACTTTATGTTAACCTTCAATTTTAGATAGAGCTCATTGAAGAGTGCTGCTCGAAGATTCATCTTCAGGTGTGAGAAATTCCCCTTCTGAGGGAGAATCTCTACACAAACATTGAGCACGACCGCGCTTACGCACAAGATCGTGAATTAAACACTCACAGTTGTGAGCTATCGACGTCCTTGATCTCGATCACGAGCATCTTTGGTCAGGATCAAGAGCTAGATGCTCGTGATGGCGAGAGAGACGCTCACAATAGCGCTCACCATCTCACTCGTGAGTTACACGCTCACGATCATGAGTGAGACGCTCGTGACCACAATTGCGACACTATTCTTGACACAACCCTTGAGGACGCTCAGGATCACAAGCTAGACACTCGTGATCATGGTGAGACGCTCGCGATCGAAAGTAACACTCTCTCAGTCACGAGCGAGACACTTGTGACCACGATTATGACACTAGTCTTTACACAACCCTTGAGGACGCTCACGAGATACACGATCAGGGTCATGAGCAAGACACTCTTTACTATGATTGTAACGCTAGTCTCGACAACCCATGAGGAAGCTCACATGATCACGAGCAAGACGCTAACCTGATCGCATCTCTTGTGTTCGCGCTCACGCTCGTGAGCATGAGTTACACGCTCGCTGTCAGGAGCGAGACACTTGACCGTGAGCATGACTCAAGTGGTCACGATCATGAGTGAGACGCTCGTGACCGCGATTGTCGGCACTCACGCTATTGATCGTGAGTTACACACTCACGGTCACAAGCGAGACGCTCGTGATCACGATTGCGAGCGTCTTGTGGTAAGGATCCTCAGCTACATTCTCGTGACCACGAATGAGATGCTCACGATCGCAAGCAAGATGCTCATGATCACGAGCTATAAGCCCGTATCCCGGGCTAGACGTTCTCGATCATAAGAGTCATAACTTCACAAGATAGTTGATCAAGAGCTAGATGCTCACGATCACGAGCTAGACGCTCATGATGGCGAGCACGAGCCAGACACTCATGGTAACAGGCACAAGCCAGATACTAAACCACGAGATGACACTCATGATTATGAATTATATGCTCACAATCATGAGCTAAACACTCACGATCACAAGCTACACGCTTACGGTCACGAGTTACACGCTCATGATCATGAGATACTGTACATGCTCAGGAGGTACATGCTCACGATCACGAGGTACATGATCACGATCCCAAGCTTCATGCTTACGAGTCACGAGCTTCATGCTCACGATCATGAGCTAGATGCTTACGATCACTATCTAGACATGCACAAGCTCTAGACATTTTCGATCGAGAGCCAGACACTCACAATCGCAAGCTAGACGCTCGTGATCACAAGCTAGATACTCAGAATTATGATCTTGATGTCCACGCTCACGAGCAAGACGCTTGTGCTATTGTGAGAGACGCTTCGTTTGAGACGCTAATGCTCTAATAAGAAGGCTGCTAGTAGTAGTACACAGAAGCGTAAAATTAGTTGTGACAGTGGTAGTAGCATAAAGAAAAGGCATACTTTTTCAATGGAAATAAAAGTACAGTGATACCTTGTTTATTCCTGTTAATGATGACGGGAGACCCCCTACAATAAGTGAAAATCCGGATTAGGCCCCTCCCCCGTAATTTTCGTGTGTGTGTGTGGGGGGTACAAGAATGTTTAAAATTCTGTTGTGTATATATGCTCTATATGCAGTACAGTATATTATGCTTAAATCTGGTGTATTTGAAGTATAAAATCATTACAGTACAGTGTTGTAATGTATACTACATTCACTTACAAATATTTTACATAAATCTACAAATACCTGTAATATACATTAATTCACTCGTATATGTAGATTAAATCTACAGTTTTTAATTACTGCATACAAACCATTCACACACACACACACACCTCATACGATACGATGCAGCTTCCATCTTAACATTTAGCTTATTACGCGGCGTTACCACACGTTTCGCTTCTTTGTTAAATGTTGTTGTCGCAGTTCTGCGGATGTTTATTTCATCTTTCTTTATATAGCGCTCAGTAGATTGGTCATGCTATAATGGCATGCCACCGCAGTATAACTTCTTCCTTCCTTCAACATATCTAAAAGTTTTACTTTTTCGGTGATTGTCATCATCTTCCTCCTCCTCTTCGGCTCACTAGAGGAATCTTTCATAGGGGCACGGCGCTTACCAGGCATTTTAATGGTTTTACAAAAGAATCACAGAACACTACCAACGCGAGACACTTGTAAGAGTTCAGTACAGCATGAACGAGAGACTGGCGGAGCGGTGTGATACACCAAGGGAAGATGCTGGGAAAGGATGCGATGACGCGCAACCAATCAGCTCACCAGATACATCCACTCATGCTCTGATTCGTTGATCTCGTGCTGGTAACCAATCACGTGCCTTGTCTGACTTCCAGTGGCAGTGGGTATAAGAGCAAGCTGCTCTCCTTGTCTGGCAGCCCCGGGAAGCTGTTTCTTTCGGGCATCAAGATGAAACATGGCTGCTTTGCACAATACGGCAGTATTTTTTTATTTTTATTTTTCGACAAAAAAAAAAAAAAAAAAAACTTGTGAGGCACTGAGTCTGTAATAGTCAAACTGGGAAGTGGTGAGGGATCACTGCCATTATTTATAAACCAACTAGATAGCGTTAAAAAGATGGCAAATGTTGCGTGAGCATATAAACTTGATCAGTTAACAATCTGCACGATTTACAAGAGCAAGGACCATATTTTAGAACGTGAAGAGTGTAGTACCAATGACCCCGAACATTATGTAAAAAAAAGAGTAAATTTTATGTACGAGATAGAAAAACTCCTAGCTATGTGGCTCGAGCATAAGGAACAAAGGAAAGTACCTTTACTGGTAGTTGTCGACTTAAGACACATGCGACTTATGACTGTTCGATTTTACGACAGCTTTTTTCATTGTGATGACGTCACAAGTATGTTTGAAATAGTACGCTAATGGAAAAATTTTCCTTGGAAATAATCTATTTTCTTGTATAAAATTGAACTGTAGTAACTTGGCAAGTTAGTATTTTCTTCTATTGTTAATATACAGTATCCATTCTCAGTAAAAAATACATTAGCAAAAGTTTTAATATCTGTTGAGTTCATATCATATGTCTGGTGACGTCATATTACCAGGGGAAAGCGAATGGGCAATAGTGTGATTTCCTTCCAATGGGCTAATGATTAGGATAGCATTCCCATTATCAAAATATCAAGTAATGATACAAAGCATTTTGTAAATCTGTATCGGTTGTTATGAGTACTACTTAGGATTCATTTGACAGTATGCTTGTTCTATTTCAGCTCTGATAATAGATCAATATTTATCTAAAAAACAGTAGGATACAGTAATAGGACAAATATTTCTTTGAAATAATATATTTTCTTAACATTATAAAAATGAAATACTTTGGCTTGGTAGTATTTCTTTCATTTCTTGCAAGAAAAAAAATTTACATAATTTGCAAGTCATTCTTTGTTAAGTTCACATTACATGTCCTGTGACATCTTATGTATGGCCGAATACGCGCTGGCAAATCGAATGATTTCCTTTCGGTGTATTACTTAGTTTGAATTTGGAGTGTCCTTTTAGGAGAGCTGCTTACCATTGCTAAACAGTCCCTTTTACCCTTACCTAAAGTAATGTAGCCACTGAACAGTTACATTGCATTGGTTAACCGTTTGAGCAAAGAAGAATTATTTGATAATCTTAGTGTTGTTAGGTGTATGAGGACAGAGAAGGTGTAAAGAATAGGCCAAACTATTCGGTGTATGTGTAGGCAAAGGAAAAATGAGCCGTAGCCAGAGAGATGGATCCAATGTTTGCTCTCTGGCCAGTCAAAGAACTCAATCACTCTAATAGTAGTATCTCAATGGGTGGCTGGTGCCTTCGCCAACCTACTACGCAAGGCTTTGCTTGCCAGAAAGTTTACAGATAGGGCCACCATCTTTTGATATTTCATACCTTTGGTTAGAGGAACTATTGCTGGGTCAAGAGTTAATGCTGCTAGTGCTTCCTCCATGAACAAAAGGAGGAGGAAAGAGTTTTGCTGAATCGCTTGTCCACAAGGTCTGGGAACCTACAGGGATTTGAAAGTCTGCTTCCTTTTTGGCACCCTTCAACCCCCTCGACCAGGGCAATGCCACGCTGGTCTTTGTGGGTTTCTCATTGTGTACAGAAGGTCTAAGATGGTGTCTTTGCCTTCAGGGTGGCCGGTGGATAGGCCGTCTTGTCCGTTGATGACCCTGATACATGCCAGGATATGCCAGAAACCTTGATCCGCCTTCCTCTGTTCATCAGCTGAGGTCTTCAAGCTTGCGTCTGTAGGCAATGTTTCCTCATCCCCTGTGTCCGGATCGGGGTATTCCACCCTTGAACTCGTACCCATAGGAGCCCTGGGGTGGGTCTTCGTCATCGTTATCGAGACACCAGGCAGGGACTCTCGGAGATGAGGGGAGATCCTTGTCTGCCGTTGTTCCTGCGATTCTTACCGAACTCAGCACGTTCTGCCCTTGGATCAGTGCCACAGTCCTCGATTCCCTGTTCTTTGGAATTTGTTTTCATATCCTTTCTCTCCCTTGGATGAAATATGAATTCAGAGTGTAAACAGGTCCTCCTTATTCTCTCCTTAGATTTGGATGGGCTCGAAATGCATGTGCGATGAGAGTTGTGAGAGTGCTGGGCTGTCTTCAGGTAGGGGTGACCTGGACAGGTCTGGTGATCTCAATTGGAGACAGATGATAGTTCTGTCAGAGAGATCTCAAGCCCACTAATGGTTCGAGGGTGAAGCTTGGCCCCACGTGAGGTGTTACTTGTCTCTGTTGCCTCCTCTTCTTTCAAGTTATTAACAAAGTCCACTCAAACCTAGAAAAGTCCGGTTCCAGCTTCCTAGTTTACAGATCTGGTAGATTGCTCTCTTTGGCTGGTCGTATGGGAGAAATGCTCGTGGGTGCCTGTTGATCCATTGGCACAGTGCTCCTTTATCTTGGGTCGGAAGGAGGAGAGACATACATCGAGGAGCTTGATGTCTCTAGCAAAATCTGCCGAATGTTCTTCGTTGTTACAGTCATAGTTGGATTGTTTTTCCTAAGGAACCTAAGTGATAGTGATACCAGCTACCACTTGCTGAACTGCTCAGACCAGCTTGTGGAACCATGGTGTGTCCTTGCTGAAGGGAGGAACGCTTATCAGGACACCTTGAGAGAACTCCTGTTCTGGAGTTTGTTTATGAGGAGCTCGCTGTGGAATACCTTGTGACCTCTTGTTGTCATCTCTAATGAGAGGCGTGCGCTTACACTTTACTGAGTGAATGCGCTCAGGTAGACTCTCGCGCTCTGTTCTGGACTATGAACTTGGGTTCGTGGATGAGCTAGTGCTGAAACGTGATCTCTTGGCACGTGAGCTCTCCTTTTTTGGCAAACAGGTGGTCTTGAGGTAGCATTCCCTTGCTCGTGATCAAGTACTGGAATAATGCATTTACGTGTTGTTGAAATATGGCTTGAAGTCGGGTATCTGTACGAATGCTCAGGTTCGCCTAAATCGTCGCCAAGAGAAGCTCACCCTCGCACCTCAACAGGTGATTGGGCACGCAACGATGCTTGTGACTTTCTCACCAAACTGCGGTCTACTCTTCTACAAGGGTCAATTTGATCACTTGTTGGCGATGGCAAACACTGGTTCCATCGTCGGCAAAAGTTCTCTCTTTAATTGGATTTACCTGTTTATGTGCCATGGCTACGTGAGTGTCACGTATCAGTACTCCCACAAGAGTGTGGCTTATGGTCCTGTGTGATCCAGCATTAGAATTCGCTTCAGGAACTGGACAAGGAGCAATGGATGATGAGAGATACGTTCGACAAACGATAGCCTACGCAGTACCTCGTTTCGCTTTGATGAGCCTCGTTCCGACCAGTTAGAAAAGGAAGACTCAACTCGCAAACGAGAAATATTTTCCCCCTTGAGATCAGAACGATGCTTCAGACTTCGCAAAGTCTCTGCAGGCTGAACATCCTCTGGTTGAGGAAGAGCGTTGTTGTCAACGCACGGACAAGCAAGACCAAGGGCAACCTCTGGGTCGGCTGCATGTGCAAACAGTGACGGAGAGGGAGAGGAGATAGAAATAGGTTGAGACAGCAGCAACTCTGCCGGTGCAGTACCTTCAGAGTCTCCGGGATGAAGACCAAGGTCAACCTATGAGTAAGCCACTGTACTTCCTCTGGGTCCTGTACCTTCCTGTTGACTGGGGACCACCAATCCTTAAGGAGGGCCAAAGCTGCAGGTCATTGTCAATGAAGAAAGACTCCCCTTTGGCAGAGGGTATCGCCGCGTTGCTAGGGGAAGTGGCACTCCTCTAATCCTAATGTTTGTCCAGCAGTCGAACAGCTGTAAAGCCTCTACTTGATCATTCCTGAGGGGAGAAGTGGTATGAAGTGGTCAAGACGATGCAAAAGGAAGTCGAGGTTTCTTTGCCTTTGAGGATGACTCCGAAGGTGAAGAATCCTTCTTAGACTTCTTATGGTGTCTGCCAAATCTTTCCCACTGGGAGAAGGCCACTTGCGACACTGAGCACAAGGTGAGTCCTGCCTCTACGAGTATCCTCTGCAGGCAGGGCACAAGGAGTGAGGGTTGGTCTCGACCAGAGACAAGTCTGCATGCTTATTCAAGAGCAACAGTCATACCTCCAAAGAGAAAAAGATTAGTCAAATAGCCAGTCAAAGGTTTTAACGATAGAGAGGGACAGCGTCCACTCTCGACCGAGCCAAGGGCAAAAGTGATGATAGAACACAGGTGTGTGTGTGAGCAGGGTAGCCTGTTTTACCCCCTAACACCCCCCCCCCTCTGCTAACTAGCTGTGGGTAGTTATACCTCACTGAAAGTCCTCCAGATTCACTGAAAGTATATTCCCTATGAAGAGAGAAAGGATTTGTATTTAGTGATGGAACAAATATAAACTATTTCAAATTCTCTATTAAGTAATTAAACAATAATATAGGATAATTAAAGTAACATTTAACAAATGGGAAAATTATATTAATTATCTGTTAATACATCGTTCCTTTGGTGCAATGTTTTCCTGTTAGTAAAGGTATGAATGAAAAATTAGGTAATTTCCTCAAAATATCTGGGATGTATATTACATATAGAACAGTTCGTTAAAAGGAAGACTTTTTTAAAGTTATGTAAAGATTGTGGTGCAGAATACATTGCTCTCCTACATTACTGTAGATCACGCTGCCCATCCTTTGAAAAAGTACTTCAGAGAGTGTATGAACGTAGAAATGAAACATGCATTAATTTGTGAAAAGGAAAACAGGGCTGGAGATATGTTCACTGATGATTATTTCAATAAAAGACCTGCTTACATGGTTGACATTTCAGAGAAACTTTACTATCTAAATCATTCTATGCAGGGGTCTTACGGGAATGTTTTCACACAGTGACAAAACAAGTGCATTTATGAAGAAAATAGAGTTAAGGGAAAAGGAATGTAGAAAATGCTGTAATATTTTTTTTACATGTTTTCAAATTAAAAAAGGTCCTCAGCTCACAAACGTAATTGGTTCCAAGAAGCTATTTGTTTGTCATATTTCTTTAAATTTAAGCCTATGGTAAGCCTAACCTGACTCCCATTCCTATGATTTCTAGCTACAAAAGTCAACAAATAGTCGGGTTTCATATGAAATAGATATCAGGTTATTACATATGTCATTATGCTTACTGTTTTAAATAATATAATATTGTTTTATTACAGTATTTCTTTATCATATCTTTGTTATTTTCATTTGGATTTGTGTTTGTATCTCCGAATGTTTGTAAGTTGAGGACCTTCTGTACAAGAATTTCTTGAATATTCTAACACAAGATGGAAATGGATTGTTTATCCACAACTTAAACCATTTGCTGGGGAAGTTCTCATTTTACTTCAAAGATGTGAAGACATAAGTAGATATGAATGGATAAAGGACTCATTAAAGCAGACTGTCTACATCTGAACAGGAGCAACTTATCAATTTGTCATGTGATGGTTCACAGAAACATGTTTTTGATGCAAAACACTTGCTAACTTTTTGGCTGCAAGTTAATGAGCACCTTTACTTGTTATCAAAGGTCATTGACATTTTATTACATTTTTCAATGTCAAACTTTTCTGAATTGGCTTTCAGTAATGTTGTTCTCAAAACAAAATACCGTTTTCACTTAACGATATAAAAAAGAAATACTGGTTGCACTTTCATCACATCCTCAGAGATTTGAGAAACTGCTTAAAGAAACATGCTCAAGCACCACACTAGTGAAGAATTTGTCACATTGGCTACTAGTGCTGTCTTTCAAGAAGAGTCGTTTGATTAGATTAGTACTGTTGTATACAGTATAGTATTTGAGATTTCAATCCTTTATGTAGTAATTGATTTTCTATTAAAATTTTATTCTGTATTCACTGGTAGATGACTGTGAATAATATTGCTTCTCTGTGTTTCCTGCCTTAGCTCATTCCTCTTTTTCTATTCTGTTTTTAGCTATGTACAGTGAATACCATTGGGAAAGTTGTCCAGGTCATTCAAATAACAAAAAATTTCCAAGTACTAACCAGGCAATTTGCAGAAAAATCAACAAATATCTTAGATTATTACTGTGAGGAGCCACTTGGTTCTGTGAATGTTAAACCCACAAATTTTGTCTTGTGGAGTACTTTTTTTCTAAACCTTAAAATCCATTTACTTTACACATTGGCTTTAGTTAAGCAGCACTATTGTATATTGGGCCCTTTACAGATCTTGAAGAATAATACTACCGCTAGAGAGTTATAGGGTCTTTTTGATTGGCTAGACCGTACTACATTGGATCCTTCTCTCTGGTTACGGTTCGTTTTCCCTTTGCCTACACATACACCGAATAGTCGGGCCCATTCTTTACTTATTCTCTTCTGTCCTCATAGACCTGACATCACATTACCAAATATTTCTTCTTCACCCAAGGAGTTACTGCACTGTAATTGTTCAGTGGCCACTTCCCTCTTGTTAAGGGTAGAAGACTCTTTAGCTATGGTGGGCAGCTCCTCTTGTAGAAGGACACTCCAAAATCAAACCATTGTTTTCTAGTATTGGGTAGTACCATAACCTCTGTACCGTGGGCTTCCACTGTCTTGGGTTGGAGTGTTCTTGCTTGAGGGTACACTCTGGCACACTATTCTATCTTATTTCTCTTCCACTTGTTTTGTTAAAGTTTTTATATGTTATGTAAGATATATTTATTTTAATGTTACTCTTCTGAAAATATTTTATTTTTCCTTGTTTCCTTTCCTCACTTTGGGAGCCCCTGGGCTTATAGCATCCTGCTTTTCCAACTAAGGTTGTAGCTTAGCAAGTAATAATAATAATACGGTAGTGATAATCAGTTATAGTCGTCCTGAAGCACTAGAATTGTTGATATATGATTATCTATTTCATGGCTTGCTGGAATTGTTTTAGGTTTCATTGTGTTTCCTATGGTCTGGTTATCATTTTGATGCATATTAACTTCTAATGGTTAGTACTAAGCTCAATTTATGAGAGCCCATGTTTTGATGATTATCTTTAGTTTCATTCATTTTTTTTCCATTTCAATCACACAACAGATTTTTCAATTATTTCTACAAAAGAATGAATTTATACATTGATAATTTTTTTGTAATTTTAAATTGTAGTTTTATGGAATCTATGAAGAAATTATTTTTGCTTCCTCGTAAAGCAGTGTTCAGGAAAATTTTCAGTTTGTTTCATATAGTTTTTTTAGATCATCCATATCAGAAATTAAGTTTTATGTATTTTAATTAATTGCATCTTCTTTTTGACAGCCTGAGTGTCGTGTAAATGATGACATGAGGTTTACCAGCAACAATCAATATATCCATAAGATGATGAAGCGATGGGGACCAAATGTCCGCACTTTGCACGCGATAAAGAGATGTCTTTCTCGACAGAACATTGAACTTACGAGTAATCCTTTGGTAGGTATATATGCTGTGTATATGAGTTGTTTTTTTATATAAATTTTAAAATAAGGCATGTTTGTATGAGCTTACGAGTAATCCTTTGGTAGGTTTATACATATGAATTGTCAGATATGAAACATTTTAAAATATGCCATGTATGAATAAAAGTATAAAGCATTTCCTTAATAGACCCATTGCTTTAATTTGGGATGTTGAATTACAGATCATATAAGAATTTGTAGTAAGAATATTATTACAGGTTGATACATCTAATTTAGTGTCATAATCCAATTTTAAGTGCTTTTTCTTTAAAATGGGATGTTGTATTAAACTGCTGCATGCTTGAAATAAGGAAAAGTCATCCAGTACTTAAATGAAGGGTTTTTTAAATTATTTCTACGAAACTCGCTTGAGGTTCACCTATCTTCCTCCTCAAAGCTTGTTCCTATTAGTGTTTTATTATTAAAAAATTAAAGTTCCCATTTTCCTCAACTCAAATTGCCTCACCCCCTTGGATGCTGTTGCAACATATGTGGCTTTGTATGGCAAATAACATGCACGATCACACTTTCAGTATACTGATCAATAGAGAAGAATTGACAACACGGTTTTTTATCTCTATTTATGATTTTTCCAATATTATGCTAGCTTGAGGCATGCAACTCGACCCCATTTTGAAGTTACTTCAAACTCTTATTTACTTTTATTCTCGGCCAAATTTTTTCATTTAAAAACCATTTGAGAGATACTCATATAAATAGCTGTACATTGGAAATTCACTTAATATTTTTATGTATATATATATATATTGATTTATCAATGTCTAGAAGTTGTTTTTAAAGGTGAATATTTTTCAAATGGATGTTTTTAATTTTTCTCTGAAAACCTTATATTTTGATAAATCAGCCTTTAAAGTTTTTTTGTAGAAACTCAATGAATTAACTTTAGTATGGATAAGTATGGGCCTTTAGCAGTAATTTTTCTCTCACACACATATATACAGACAGTCCCCAACCAACGAACACAAGGGGGACCGGGAGACCATTCGTTGCTTGAAATTGTTTGTAAGTCTTCATCTTACAAGTACCCGTAGGATTAAATTTTGGACTAGGGTATGCGTAGCCTAACTCAAATGCCTACGATTTTCAGAAGTCAACAAATAGTCCCCTTTCATATAAAATCAATATCAGGCTACTACAAATGATGTTTGACTGACTTTTAGCACCTTACATTATTGTATATAATACTGTAAAGTATGTTATTTTCGATAGAGAAAGGTACAGATAGCTTTACACACGAATTACGTTTGTGTAGATACTGCTATGTTTTTTTACATTACGCTTTAAATAAATGTATAGAAGGTTATTTTATAATTTTGTAACCGAATTCACTGATAGAAACTTAATAAATTTATCTGCTTTATGAATCCTTGAATAATGTATTTGGCAAGAAGGTTGTTGGAGGCAGCATGAGGAAGGGCAGTGAATGGTGGAATGAAGGAGTGAAGGTAAAAGTGGAAGAGAAAAAGAGGGCTTTTGAAGAATGGCTGCAGAGTAATAGTATAGAGAAGTATGAAAAATATAGAGAGAAAAAGGTGGAAGTAAAGCGCAAGGTACGTGAGGCAAAGAGGGCAGCTGACCTGAGGTGGGGTCAGGGACTGGGTCAGTCATATGAAGAGAATAAGAAGAAGTTTTGGAAAGAAGTGAAGAGAGTAAGAAAGGCCAGCACAAGAATTGAAGAGACAGTGAATGATGGAAATGGAAGGTTGTTAAAAGGAGAGGAGGCAAGGAAAAGGTGGGCGGAATATTTTGAAAGTTTGCTGAATGTTGAGGATGATAGGGAGGCAGAGATAATTGCTGTTCCAGGTGTTGAGGTGCCAGTGATGGGAGATGAGAATGAGAGAGAGATTACAGTAGAGGAAGTGAGGAGAGCACTAGATGAAACGAGAGTAGGAAAAGCATCTGGTATGGATGGTGTGAAAGCTGAGATGTTGAAGGAAGGGGGTGTGACTGTAATTGAATGGTTGGTGAGATTGTTTAATGTGTGTTTTGTGTTGTCAATGGTACCAGTAGATTGGGTCTGTGCATGTATTGTACCACTATATAAGGGTAAGGGAGATGTGCATGAGTGTTGTAATTCAAGAGGTATTAGTTTGTTGAGTGTAGTTGGAAAAGTGTATGGTAGAGTAATGATTAATAGGATTAAGGATAAAACAGAGAATGCAATCTTGGAAGTACAGGGGGGTTTTAGAAGAGGTAGGGGTTGTATGAATCAGATTTTTACAGTTAGGCAGATATGCGAGAAATATTTAGCAAAAGGTAAGGAGGTGTATGTTGCGTTTATGGATCTAGAGAAAGCATATGATAGAGTTGATAGGGAAGCAATGTGGAATGTGATGAGGTTATATGGAGTTGGTGGAAGGTTGTTGCAAGCAGTGAAAAGTTTCTACAAAGGTTGTAAAGCATGTGTTAGAATAGGAAATGAAGTGAGCGATTGGTTTCCGGTGAGAGTGGGGCTGAGACAGGGATGTGTGATGTCGCCGTGGTTGTTTAACTTGTATGTTGATGGAGTGGTGAGAGAGGTGAATGCTCGAGTGCTTGGACGAGGATTAAAACTGGTAGACGAGAATGATCATGAATGGGAGGTAAATCAGTTGTTGTTTGCGGATGATACTGTACTGGTAGCAGACACAGAAGAGAAGCTTGACAGACTAGTGACAGAATTTGGAAGGGTGTGTGAGAGAAGGAAGTTGAGAGTTAATGTGGGTAAGAGTAAGGTTATGAGATGTACGAGAAGGGAAGGTGGTGCAAGGTTAAATGTCATGTTGAATGGAGAGTTACTTGAGGAGGTGGATCAGTTTAAGTACTTGGGGTCTGTTGTTGCAGCAAATGGTGGAGTGGAAGCAGATGTACGTCAGAGAGTGAATGAAGGTTGCAAAGTGTTGGGGGCAGTTAAGGGAGTAGTAAAAAATAGAGGGTTGGGCATGAATGTAAAGAGAGTTCTATATGAGAAAGTGATTGTACCAACTGTGATGTATGGATCGGAGTTGTGGGGAATGAAAGTGATGGAGAGACAGAAATTGAATGTGTTTGAGATGAAGTGTCTGAGGAGTATGGCTGGTGTATCTCGAGTAGATAGGGTCAGGAACGAGGTGGTGAGGGTGAGGACGGGTGTAAGAAATGAGTTAGCGGCTAGAGTGGATATGAATGTGTTGAGGTGGTTTGGCCATGTTGAGAGAATGGAGAATGGCTGTCTGCTAAAGAAGGGGATGAATGCAAGAGTTGATGGGAGAAGTACAAGAGGAAGGCCAAGGTTTGGGTGGATGGATGGTGTGAAGAAAGCTCTGGGTGATAGGAGGATAGATGTGGGAGAGGCAAGAGAGCGTGCTAGAAATAGGAATGAATGGCGAGCGATTGTGACGCAGTTCCGGTAGGCCCTGCTGCTTCCTCCGGTGCCTTAGATGACCGCGGAGGTAGCAGCAGTAGGGGACTCAGCAGTATGAAGCTTCATCTGTGGTGGAAATGTGGGAGGTTGGGCTGTGGCACCCTAGCAGTACCAGCTGAACTCGGCTGAGTCCCTGGTTAGGCTGGAGGAACATAGAGAGTAGAGGTCCCCTTTTTTGTTTTGTTTCTTGTTGATGTCGGCTACTCCCCAAAATTGGGGGAAGTGCCTTTGGTATATGGATGGATGGAAAATGCAGAGGATTATTTTATTTGCTGGACCGAAGGAGGCCGCCATTTTTTTTCGTCACGACTGAAGTTAAATATATAGCGCTGTATATTTATTTGTAGATATTAGGTAAAATAAAAATATAAAATATCCATCTGTAATCTATGTTTTTAAACTATTTCTCCCAGGAACCATTACTGATACGATAATGTACATTACTGAAATATTCATTTGTAAATTAGTATTGCTTGGTAAAGTATGCAGTAAGACACAGTCAATAAATTTGATTTAGAGTATGAAATATTTTACTTTACTGTACATACAAAAAGATTTACCACAATAAAATATTTGATTGTCACAGCTGACGTAATCAGCTGATCAGGTGATACACACACACACACTCTCTCTCTCTCTCTCTCTCTCTCTCTCTCTCTCTCTCTCTCTCTCTCTCTCTCTCTCTCTCTCTCTCTCTCTCTCTCTCTCTCGCTCTCTCTCTCTCGCTCTCTCTCTCTCTCTCTCTCTCTCTTGTTATAAGATTTACGATTGCCATTTTCAAATATTTTCAGTTAAAGTGTGACTGAATTACATTAAAAACAATGAACATATATATTTGTTCCAATCATGAAATTTTTATAGTTCGATACAAAAAAAATATCTTTGGGAATGATTGTTTCATTGATTGCTTGTTCCAGTAAATTGGGGACATTTTCGTGAATTTGGAGAGTGACCTACACAATGAAAACAACAATCTTAGGACAGCTTGGTTTTTATGTCTTTCATATAGCATGTTAGCTGAACTTATAAACATTCTACTTACATCATACTAAAAAGCATTTGTTTTACATTAACTTGCTATTACAAATAAAATTTCTACTTTCTTATTATGGAAACAAATAGTAATATGGTATCTAACTATGGTTCTACAGTTGCTTCTTAGTGATCTGAAAAGTGAAAGGAGGCAGGGGGATTGCATTCTTTCGTAGATTTGAGAGAGGCATACTTCCAGGATCTTGTTGCTTGTCCTGCAGGAAGTCCATCAGTTTTGTTTGGACACAGTTTTTTTTCAGTTTAGGGTTCATAGTTTCCATCTAGTCGTCTTTAACATGTCACTTTTTATGGTTGTAGAACGATCAAAGATGAATTGTTTATGACATCAGGAAAACATGGCTAGTGATGCCTTCCTCTTCAAATGAGCTATTTGTTTCAGATTCTTCAGTTGTGTCAATCCTTCAGTTTTCATCTCAATTGAGAAATATCGGGTCTACAACTTATTACAATGGAAAGATAAATATTTATTTTCCCTACTGAAGAAGTTAGTGTAGAAGCCAGTCTCTCTGGCAAAGATTAGGCAAGTTCTCATAGGGGCCATAGTCACTCCAGAAGTACTAATTGAGGCATGCATTGGTAAAGCCAGCATATGCCACTTGTTAACAGATTGAGAAAATGGACTTTAAAGTTTAGCCATATTCATAATGTGATCATTCACTGAGTGTTCAACCAAAATTAGCTTTGTTTTTGCATGGAAGCCTGTGATATGGAGAATTGCTTGGTTAAAAGGGAAATTTAAAACTGCTGAATGTCGTTGACTAAAAACGCTTTAAAAGTAGCATTAAAAGTAAATGTACCTGAATTGTGTGAGAGGAGGAAGTTATCATTGCTTTTGATAATCCATCCGAAATGCAAGTACATACTAGCATGCAATAAAAATAATTGCAGTATCTTTGTATATTCTGTATTATTGTTATTACAGATAGGACAACTTACAGGAGTTATGGTATCAGATATTTTATAAGCAAATAATCAATAAGCTTGCTATTTTGCCTATTACATACTTTCAACTCATCCGATGTTGCACAATCATAAAATTCCAAAATAAATGTAGTCCGAGGTGGATGCACAAGGTGTATCAACACATTATCACGGGAATGTATAATTGATGTGGTATCATCCAAATAAAGATAGAGCACAACACAAACATATGCTTTTAAAACAACAGGTAAAGCCTGACGAGAGCGATAATACCACCTAGTTCCACGTCTTACCACTAACAATGAATAATTGTATTTTATTTTATTTTGAGATTTTCCTTTTGCCAATAGTAGTGTAATAAGTGTAATAAAACAGAAAAGTAGTATTAGTGTCTATAAAGGATTAAAATACCATAGCAATAGCAATATTAAAGTTGATTATTAATCGGTGTTGTTGGCTGTTATTGCGTTGGTTTGTTTACTTTGACACACGCAGCCTACTTTTCAGATTCATAATCATAACTTTGCTTTTATTTATGTTGTTAATTCCAGTTCTAAATATCTTTAGGTGGTTTAATAATCCCCAAAATACATGCTTCTATTTATGTTGTTAATTCCAGTTCTAAATATCTTTGGGCGGTTTAATAATCCCCAAAATACATGCTTCTATTTATGTTGTTAATTCCAGTTCTAAATATCTTTGGGCGGTTTAATAATCCCCAAAATACATGCTTCTATTTATGTTGTTAATTCCAGTTCTAAATATCTTTGGGCGGTTTAATAATCCCCAAAATACATGCTTCTATTTATGTTGTTAATTCCAGTTCTAAATATCTTTAGGCAGTTTAATAATCCCCAAAATACATGCTTCTATTTATGTTGTTAATTCCAGTTCTAAATATCTTTAGGTGGTTTAATAATCCCCAAAATACATGCTTCTATTTATGTTGTTAATTCCAGTTCTAAATATCTTTAGGCGGTTTAATAATCCCCAAAATACATGCTTCTATTTATGTTGTTAATTCCAGTTCTAAATATCTTTAGGCGGTTTAATAATCCCCAAAATACATGCTTCTATTTATGTTGTTAATTCCAGTTCTAAATATCTTTAGGCGGTTTAATAATCCCCAAAATACATGCTTCTATTTATGTTGTTAATTCCAGTTCTAAATATCTTTAGGCGGTTTAATAATCCCCAAAATACATGCTTCTATTTATGTTGTTAATTCCAGTTCTAAATATCTTTAGGCAGTTTAATAATCCCCAAAATACATGCTTCTATTTATGTTGTTAATTCCAGTTCTAAATATCTTTAGGCGGTTTAATAATCCCCAAAATACATGCTTCTATTTATGTTGTTAATTTCAGTTCTAAATATCTTTAGGCGGTTTAATAATCCCCAAAATACAGCAAAACATCAGTAAATTGATGAAAAAAGCATAAAAAGTAATAATAAATGAAAGCATTGTTAGCATCCACACAAACTAGTTAGCAGCTTAGCCAAGTCAGCTGGGTGTAACAGTGATATTTGGCCTTACTTGAAACAGAAGTTTATAGGGTCGAAACACTTTTTTTGTTTCATTGCAAAATAAACCTTACAAATGTTTAATGGAGTTTTTGCTGATAGCATCCAATGGAGGAAAGATTGAAAGATAGTTTTCTGTGATAAAACGTAAATTGGAATGTAGTGGTGCATGCCAGATTTAGAGGTGCACTCCTCAATTGATTGCAATAATTTAGGATTCAGTCTCCTGGTTTATTTTAGTTGGTCTTAACTTCAGATGCCTGTCTTGTTCCAGTTACCAACAACATACAAGAGACCTCATTTGATGGCAAAACTCTTGAAACTACTAGGTGAAAATCTCTATTATCAGTGTGATCTGATTTTGTCATAATGTCGAGGGTGACGATACAGTATTCAATCTTTTACATCATTTTGGTAGAGCACCCGACATGTCTCACTTCTGGTGATTCTTGGTTTCCCTGCAGCTTCATCACTAACATCAAGTCAGTGTTATTGCTGCTTGTGTGATGGAATCCTGGCATTGACAGTTGTGGAATCTGCCTTATGTTCAGAATGGTACTCACTTTTCACTCTGCATAAAGGCATATTAATCCAAATCTGGAGATGCATGAAGCAGCGAACTAAAGATTTTCTCATGCAACCTCCTAAGCCACTTTCAAGGAATGGTTTAGTTCATGATTGAAGGAGTTTATGTTCCTGTGAAAGAAATATCTTTTAAGTACCTTCCTTCATTTGAACCTTGAATATGCCTGAACTTGGTTTTCAGGTCAATCAACTCACATGAAGACCCTTCTTTTCCGGTAGAGTGCAAAGGCCAGTTCCTGTTGCAGTTTAATTTCTGCCTCATAAGCTTTTCACAAAGTAGGCTATGTATTACAGTTGTCAGATGTTGACATAAGCTATCATAACCATAGCTACTTTAAGGGCTTTATAAGCATCAACACATCATGAAAGAGTAATTGTTATGTCCCTTGGGGCTTCGTGCAACCTCAGGCTAGTTTTAATTTCAGTTCAGATACAACTGTCTATTGTATAGCATGAGAATTCATACTTTTGGAAGTACAGTATTATTTTTTGGGCTTACTAAGCATACCCAATGTAGGAAGAACTTTTATTTTGTGCTCATGAAGACCAGATATTTTATTGAGTTCAAGTAGATATTTTAGCACACTAACATTAGTAAGCATATTTAGTTAGTAAATTAGATTTCATGAAGACTGCTTGCTAAGAACAAAGTTTCTTATGCTTGGGGATGTATACCATAATAGCAGGTGTACTGTAGAGCATGTCTAGTCTTTTGTTTATCAGGACTTGGTTATTACCACCCTGCCTGCCCTAACAAAAAAAAAAAAAATTGTAACACCGTCACTTTTTGGTCCTTAGATAAGGAGTAAGGGTTACCAGTTATCTCAGGTTTAACCCAGCTGCCCCTCTTTTGTTACAGCTGTTATAGACATTCTTTATAGGAAAACATTGTCTACCCCTAGGTTACTTAATAGGAAAGCATTGTCTACCCCTAGGTTACTTAATAGGAAAACATTGTCTACCCCTAGGTTACTTATTTTAGTTCAAAGAGTATGAGCATTTACATGAGACCTAGTTTTAATCGTGTTTTAAAGGCTCCAATGCTAGGTGTGTTACCCTCTGCATCCAGAGGCCCTATGAATATTCTTAGCAGGAATTTAAATTTTCTACTCGCAAAAATTTAGGCCTCTTCTGAACTTAGTAATATCTCTACAATCTATTTTTCTGCTCAAGATAAGATAATTTTTATTGATTCTTTGACTCGAGCATTCACTTCAGTCTTCCTATTAGATAGTTTATCTCAGCAATGTGTTGCCTGCTTCAATAAGAAATCCCTCCAGGATTAGGATCCCATGGAACTTTTCAAGAAATTTTTGTTGTTCTTAATGCTTTAAGCAACCAGGAATCTTCTTGGCCCTATCATCTTTTGCTTGTTCTTTCACAGGACATTAAACTTTTGTTTAGTTCTTTCCTCTGACTAAAATCCCTGTGGAAAATTATGGAAATTTTCTTGTTTTTGGCTCAAGCAGTTCTTTATTCTTTTAAACTGTGTCACCTAAGTTTTTTTTTTTTCTGAACTTGCAATTTTTTGAATGTTGAAGAAGAATCACCTTGTGGCCACCATCTTTGTTACAAGACTTCTATTTTTCTTCCTAGAACTTCAGAATGTGATATTTCCCAAGTCATATAGGTCCAATAATTACACAATTAATCTTTCTTCTTAGGAATCACAGCTTAGTCTTCCTAGGAATCACAGCTTAGCTTCTTGTTAGTTATATAGATTCTTACCTGTCACACTGTTACACCTTTTCAAGATTATTTAATTTTGTTTGTCGTCATATTCCTTATCATTTTCAACTTGGAGTCTTGGGTTATTTCTGCATCCTTATGGTGGAATTTTGTCTCTTTGCGTGGTTTTCTGATTGTCAGCAGTAGCTCAGCATATATTCCAAATAAGTTGCTGCCCAGTGTAATATTAAAATAATGAGTTTGTGATGAAAAATCATGTATCCTTAAATAAGGTTTAATGGTAAGAAACTCAAAACTTTATTCAGATTTTTTCATCTTTTAAGTCCACAAATCCTCTACTTTTGAAATTATCTAGGACTTTGACTGATATGCATGTGTTGAGATACCGTGCATCATATCTTTTTTTCTTGTTTCTGGCATTTATGCTAGTTGCATCTACATTGATAATAACCTATATATCAGTTCCAACTTTAAAACGCTTATTTTTAGTTATTAAATGCAAAATTAGAATCCATGTTGAGGTATTTTATCCGACCATATATCAGTCTCTTATGTTGTACAATAACAATGAAGTGTTATACTTTACAGTACTGTGCTTCATAGGGAATTTTATTGATGTAATTATAGTTGTACCTTTGGTTACGAGTTTCAATACATTCTGGGAGTGAACTCGCAACCTAAAATGCTCATATCCTAAAATAATTTTTCCAATAAGAAATGGAAATTCACTTGATGCATTCCAAACATCCATAAATACTTGTATAAACTAATTTCTAATGGATTTGCAATGTTAATTATATTACATATTATAACCCCTAACATCAGAAATGAATGAGAATGAATAATTCATAAAAAATAGAAATAATGGACAGATTACCTGAAACTTTACTTTTGAGGAGAGTTCTGGCTTGCATGGGGGAGATTAGAGAGGAGGAAAGGGTTACTGCTAGGAAGAAGAATCTCACTCTATAAGAAGTTCTGATAAAATATTGGGTGTCGGGTCTCTTGAATGACATTAAATCAGTTAATTTATACCATCTAGGCACTTGATCATCTTTATTTACACTTACTTTGAATTCCAACCAGAAACATACTTTGAATTCCAACCAGAAACATATCTAGAGATGGCTGCTTTTGCCTTTTGTTTAAAATGTTATCGAAATGAGCCATTGCATTATCTGAAAATAGGTTTGTTGCTCACCATGCCAATGTTTTATATGGATAATGTGTTTCTACAAAATTTTGCATTCTATAAATTTCCCCAGTTTAACCTGAATCGAGAGGTTTGTCACTCTATCCCTCTTCCTCCTCATATGAAATTTCCACATTCTCTTGATGCCACACCTTATTATGCAACTCCAACAGTTCCTTGATCGTCAGCTGCTCACTATGTTTCTCAAAAAGATCGTTAATGTCATCCTTATCCACCTACTAACCCTGTTGCTAAAATTTACCCTGAACACAATTTTATCATCAACAGCCTCTTGCATGCTTCCAAATCCATTAAAATCCCCTTCAGGAACACATTCAGACCACAATTTTCTCCCAGGAGAATTGAGGGTTCTATTGGTGACCCATCTGCAGGATTTATTAATGATTTTTTGGCAGTTAACAATATGGAAATGGTCTTTCCAAATTTTTTCAAGGAAGAGATTGATCCTTTCATGACCTCAAATTATTGCTTTTATATAAATCTTCTTAAAGTTCAAGACCATCTGCTGATCCATGGGTTTGAGTATTGTATTGGTGTTGGACAGGTGGAACTTGATCTTAAATTTGGAAGATGGGCACGAGCACTATCCATGACTAATGAGCCTTAGAGTGGGAGGCTCTTCTCAAAAAAGTAGTCTTTGTTACCTCAGTGCCTAAAATCCCGTTGACCCATTCCACAAAAAGAATGCGGGTCACCCAAGCCTTGTTATTTGACTTGTACGTGGCATTCAAGAGCTGTACATTGCACTTCTTGGGCTTGTAGATTCTCCAAGTGATACACCGGGAGTGGTCTGATTTTGCAATCCCAGCTGGCATTATCATAAAGCAGCAGATTTAGACAGTCTTTCATGCCCTTGTGATTGGGCATCTATTAAATGAAACCTTTTTTGTTGCAATTAAAAACCTATTGTGATATGTAAGACTCAGAATCCATGAGGCTTTTAAAATTGGGAATAAAGATCTCTGCTGCCTTAATATTGGAGATCACAGCCTTACTATGTCATACAACACTGTGGAAGCCAGGTTTTCTCTTGAAATTTTAAAACCACCCTGGCTCGCATACAAATTTATTTTTTCTTTTGAGTTGCCTGGCTCCTTTTTCAAAATGTCAGCGTACAATGCATTACTTTTTCACAGATCATTTCTTTGGTAATCGTATAACCTGCAATCAGCTTCTCATTAATCCAGATTAGCAGCTACATTTCAGCGTTATTAAGAGCACTTGGCCATCATTTCATCAATGTCAGCACCCCTTTCACAACATCAAGTGCATTGATATCTTCTTTTTTCTTCAAAATTGTATATCATCATGGGGGCTGTTGTCACGATATTATACAGTACAGTACTGTAAACTTTACAATGCAGCACAAAATTTCTTAATGAATGAGCAGTAGCAATCACAACTCAACAAAGAACTGTTCCAAAGATGCTCATATGTGAGGATGCATCTTTGAGTACTGCTCAGATAGTGGAAGAGTCTGAGGCTTTGAGCTAGGGGAGATTGGATGTGAGCTAATGCAAGACACAATGAAGTAAAAATTACCTGAACACTTTGTGGTTGGGGTGTAGGCACTGCGTGACTACTTTCTGCACATTGCATGTTAATCTCATTAGTACTTGTTGCCCACATGACACAAAATTTTTGCTCGCAGGCCAATACGATACTCCTAATCCAATTAAAATTTGTATGCTTGTATTCAATCCGCTCTCATTCAAAGTTACTTGTAACCAGAGGTACTACTGTATATGGTTTTTATAAAAGGATAACAGGCTGTAAGTATATTTTCATGCTCAGTACGTGTGATATAGGGAAAGTATAAGTCAATTTTTAGGAAGAAGAATCAGCTTATCTCAAAAATAGACGTTGGCTTGGGTATCCTATATTGAAAATGAAATTTGGCTTCAAACTGTAATATTGTTGTCTTTTTAACTTAGAAATTCATCTAAAGCAGTAATATGCACTTGGCTATAATACATTTTGACATTATTGAGAAGCAGGTCTACTTTTTCTTAAAATACAAAATTGTATTTGTTAAGGCCCTTCTATCCTGTTCACTGATAGAATACAAGGATATGTTCAATTTGGTAGGAGGTTGAAAAAGTAAAAAGCTGTGATATATATAACATCACTCAAGATATATTTCTCACCTATTTGAAATTAGTGGTTGGTTATTAACCCTTTTACCCCCAAAGGACGTACTGGTACGTTTCACAAA
>NC_090739.1:54285209-54290209 GCF_036898095.1 Palaemon carinicauda
GTAAAATACTGTACAAAATTTCTTTTATGGATAAATAAAACAATAAAAAGTTGTTAAAGTTTTGATAATTTTCTATAACTGTAGTATTTACTACTGTACTATGCATAGCTTACTGTTTTCAGTATTTTCCGAATAATGTAGAATTATTTCCTATAGATACAAAAAACAAAAAAGGGTTTTCAAGGCTTGATACAGTATTTAGCAATAGTTAAAAATTACAGTATAGTACTGTATATCCATGATGACACTCCCACACGTAAACACGGCCACTAGGCGCAAGTGTGCACTAGGCTGCTGTACGATAATCTACCGTAATTTTCTGCCAGAAAACATCTAAGCGTCCCCCCTGGACCAGGTTGCCGCTAACGTACCGTCACGCTTTTTTTGCCCTGAGCGGTCATTTCACTAATGATAATTTTTCAAAGTTAATATCATTTATTTATGCTTATAATTCGTAATTATAGTTAAAAGTAGGGATATTAATTAAATGGTTGAGTAAAAAAAACAATTAATACTACTATTATTTCATTTCAAATGGCTACCTAATACTGAATATTCTAATGGGTTCTTTTTATCTTCAATCGTAAATCTTACGCCTGGATAAGCAACAAAAGGAAAGGGATAAGTCTCTCTCCTCTCTCTCTCTCTTCATATCGTTTCCTGTATAGTTTTCAAATATAATCGTCATACATTTGTACATTATTTATCCACTTTATTCTCTCTCTCTCTCTCTCTCTCTCTCTCTCTCTCTCTCTCTCTCTCTCTCTCTCTCTCTCTCTCTCTCTCTCTCTCGGCGTTTCCTTTCCCTTTATAGTTTTGTGAAATTTTGTTGTCCAGTCATTCAGTAATGAGAAGTCATTTTCGCTTTCGGCATCGAAAGAAAACTTTGTTTCTTCAATATACTCATCACTGGAGGATTCAGAACTTGTGCTCTCATTATCAAACAGGTTATCATTTTCAAATTGCTCAACAAGAATATCATTTATTTCATCTAAAGAAATAACCTTCATCTTTAGACCGTTCATTACAAAAGGAACAACAAATAACCACTTATGCATGAACGCCCGAGCGCACTGATAGGAAACCAGTTTTCTAGTAACATCAAGCTACCTTCAGAAAAATAGTTGCCAGACATCATATAAGTTTCTATTCACAGTCCCCATATGCTGAGAGTGTTGCCAAGTGGTGATCCTATACTTACTATACGAGTAAACGTAATATCACGAGACTGACGGCTTATAAAAGGCAATTAAAGTCATGAACGGAATATACAGTTGAAGGCGGGTACCGAGTAGATCGTGGTGAATGGTTTATCACGTGGGTGACGCTTAACAGGTTAAAAAAACATTTTATATAGTTCGGTATTTTCTCTATCCATCCTCTCCCAGAAAACCTTCAAATGTGAATTATCGGAATGTGTGCAGATCTTGACAGTGCGATAACTAGTTAGCGACTGAGAATAAAAAAATAAAAAGCCCGATTGACGATGCAGATGAAGAGGATATCGAATACCGATTTTTCACTAATTGATTTTTTCTACGTTCTGTCTAATCCAATGTACAGTACATTCTTATGTAAAGGGCGAACCCCAACATTTCTTGATGCTGCTACACTTTAATTATAGATATTTTACCACCTATTTATAATCTTTATTTATAATAACATCTTTAGTAAAAGCTCTTCAATATCACTTTCAGGAGTAAATGCGTTTATGATCGACGATGAAACGTAAAAAAAAGTTTTCCTTTTAAGAAGGCGTTTTTTTTAGGAAAAAAAAAACACGAAACAAAATTGCTCATATTTAATTTATTTTGATTTTCTAAGGATAAATAAAACAACATTAATTATAACATTATTATTACATAGTACCTGGTAAGATATCTTTTGCCGCAAAAGTTAACCTATAGACAGATGTTAAAATTGGTTAGCGAGTTCGTTATGATCGGCGATGGAACGTACTAAACAAAGTAATGGGTTTGGTTGTAGTGACATGTTTGGCAGTAACATGATATAAAATAGTCTTTATTTGATTTAATTTTTGGTTTCAAAAGTACTATATAAAAGAATTTCAAACAATTTAGATGAAACGGAGCACAACGCACTACTACTGGATGATAGTGGTAGTCTTGCACACGAAAGCAACAAAGCGTGTTCCCATGACGATGCTGTTCTGTTGATTTTTTTTTGGAAACTTTTCAATATTTCAAATGGCACTGTTGATTTTGATGGTTTTTAATTTAAAGTTTAATGAATAAGGATTTTTCACCATAATCACAACGGAAGTATAAAAATTAATTAGTACAAATATGGAATATTATACATATAGGTGTTGGACAGTTAGGCTAGCCTACCGACAAGTTCACACAACAGATGGGCAAACCTTAACATTTTTTCATCCAAAACTAGTCTTAAAATGTTTGAACAGAAATCTTTCTCTCACATTCCCCCCCCCCTTCTCAGACATCGGGAAACCATCCCCCCCCCAATACAATTAAGAAAACAATAGATTTCCTACGCTTCGCGGTGCTTGACTCGCGGATTTAAAATGCTCCTCGCAGATACAGGAAATTTAATTTTTTAAAACTATCGATCGCGTAATTGAGGAATCGCGTAATTAGAACACGTGTAATTCGGGACCCTACTGTATATATATGTATACATATATATATGTATACATATATATATATACATATATATATATATATATATATATATATATATATATATATATATATATGTATATATATACATATATTATATATATATGTATATATATATATATATATATATATATATACATATATATATATAATATATATATATACAGTGGAACCTCTACACACGAACGTATCTACATCCGAATTTTCCAACATCCGAAGTAAAATTCGAGCAAATTTTTTACTCTTCACCCGAATTTTATTTCGACACACGAAGTAAACATTACGCCATTGAGCGTCGAGTGCTCAGTTCTCTATTCTTTTGTGTATCGTGTGGTTGTCCTCTGTTTGGTCTGTTATTAACAGTGCTTATTTTCTTCCTTTTCTCACATTTTCTTTTTGATTTTACCTATAATCATGGTGCCTAAGAAGCTAAGTTTCAGTACAGGAAGAAGGCAATTATTTCTTTAGAATTGAAGCAAGAAATTATAGAAAAACATGAGAGCAGTGTGCATGTGAGTGATACTGTATGGCTAAACAATATGGCCGGAATAGGCCTATGATCTCGAGGATCATCAAGCTGAAGGCAGCCATTAAAACAAATAACCATCGAAGGGGATCACCATTATTACAAGACATCTTAGAAATACCCTAGAAGAGATAGAACGCCTTTTGTTGATAGGGATAAAGGACTAAGAGATTGTTGGCAACGATCATTTTTGAGAAGGGCCAGCGTGATGAACAGAAAGAAAGAAAAAATGAAGCAAAGAAAACCATGATAGCATTAACAAGCTCTTTTAAATAAGACTTCTCTCTTTTTCTTTTTCTCTCTAAACATAGCATTAACATGTTCTTTGAATAAAATCTCTCTCTCTCTCTCTCTCTCTCTCTCTCTCTCTCTCTCTCTCTCTCTCTCTCTCTCTCTCTCTCTTCTTCGCTGTTATAGTGTTAAATACGTCTATTATTTTTTTCCGAGAGAGAGACAGAGAGAGAGATTAAACAAAAATGTGTTTAGAGTACATATGATTTTTAACAGCGTCAACGAGTTGAAAAACAATTAAATGTAACTAAGAAAGTAATAACAGCTAATCTGAATTCCTTTATTAACTAAAACAAATATTGATACAAACACACTTGTGTGCGTATGCACAAACACACACACAGGTGCAAAAATTGCTACGCAGTAAGAGAGACGGTCGGGGAGGAGGTAGAGATGGTGACTGCGATAACATACCGTAACTCGTCACTGAAAGTGATGAAAATAAAAAATGAAAAGAAAAAAAATGTAAAAAATATGAAATATAAAAATAAAAAAAAAAATAGATAAGGTAAGTTAGATTAAAATTTCCGTAGTGTAAGCTACGGTATGTTATCGCAGTCACCATCTCTACCTCCTCGCCGATCGTGTCTCCTCGTGCGTGTGTGTGTGTTTGCGCATACGCACACAAGTGTGTTTGTATCAATATTTGTTTTAGTTAATAAAGGAATTCAGATTCGCTGATATTGTTTTTTTAGTTACATTTAACTGTCTTTCAACTCGTTAACGCTGTTAAAAATCATATGTACACAACACATTTTTGTTTAATCTCTCTCTCTCTCTCAGAAAAAAATAATAGATGTCTCTAACACTAACAGTGAAGAAGAACAAGAGAGAGAGAGAGAGAGAGAGAGAGAATGAATTTATTTAAAGAACATGTTAACACCATGTCTACCTTCTCGCCGATCGTCCGTCTCCTGGCGTAGCAAATCCTACACCTGTGTTGGCCTGTCTCTAAGGTAAACTGGCAATAAAACACATTTTTCATTTATTATTTCTTTATAATTATCTTTTTTATATGCTTCTTTTATATTATCCAGTTATGTTATTGTTATGTGTAATTATATGTAGCCATTTATTAAGGATTTATTATGGGTTTTTAGGCTGAGGAACGAATTAAATGAATTACCATGTATTCTTACGGGAAAATTCGTTTCTACATCCGAACATTTTCTACATCCGAAGTTGGTTGTGGAACGAATTAAATTCGTATGTAGAGGTACCACTGTATATATATATATATATATATATATATATATATATATATATATATATATATATATATATATATACAGTAGGGTCCCGAAGTATGCGAGAATTTGGTCGATCAATAACCTCGTATAAATGGAAAATCGCATATTTCGAAACACAACTAACAGAAATGATTCCATTGGGGCCATGGCAACCATCAACTTGCCTATTCAAACGTGTTTACTACCCATTTCCAATACTTTCTATATACTATACTGTATTTTTTATAATATCAAATTGTTCTTGTAAATAAATCAAACATTTTATATACTTTA
>NC_090739.1:54295209-54430209 GCF_036898095.1 Palaemon carinicauda
AAGTATTGTTTACACCATTTCTTAACTTATTCAAAACATCTATACAGTCATCATTATTATTATTATTACTTGCTAAGCTACAACCCTAGTTGGAAAAGCGGGATGCTATAAGCCAAGGGGCTCCAACAGGGAAAATAGCTCAGTGAGGAAAGGGAACAAGGAAAAATAATTGTTATTGTTTTTTTTTCATAGAGAGAAATCGCCACATTGAGTGATGTCGTATCTTTTCAATTTCAATTTGTATCCGTTACCTCTGGACTGATTTGTGCTAAGTGTAAATAGATTGTTGTAATCGACATATGTTATTCCTTTAAGAATTTTGAATGCCTCTATTAATTGACCCCTTAGTCATCGAGTTTCAGGATCAAATAAGTGCAAACGTTCCATCTCCGTCTATATGCAAATTGTCTTGAACTGGTTTGGTGATCCTAGCTTGTACTGCTTCCAGTCTATCTATATCCTTCTGTGTACTTGAAGCCCAGAATTGGACTCTGTATTCTAGATGGGGTCTTACTAGTGATGTGTACAGGTGTATTACAGTGTCTTTGTTTTTGTATTTGAATTGTCTCTGTATGTAGCCTATTAGTTTCTGTGCTTTCTTTCAGCTTTTATGCTCTGGTTGGTAAACTTCAAATCCTTTCTGATAATAATACTAAGACCTTCCTCCTGGTCCCCACTTCCTATTTCATTACCCTTCTGATTGGGGGTTACTATAACTTATGTGCACTACTTTACATTTCCCACTGTTGAAAGGCATTTGCCAATTTCTGGACCATTCTCCTAGCTTCATTAGATCCTCTCTTAAGGCTTCTACGTCTTTTGAATTCGCAGCATTTATGTCCAATTTAGTATCGTCAGCAAATTTGGCCATTTTACTAGATAATCCTAAATCTATGTCGTTAATGTAGATCAGAAATAGCAATGGTTCAAGGACAGATCCTTGAGGTAGTCCACTTTGCTTCCACTTATTAGGAATAGTTTTAAGTATTTCATCTAAGAATAGTGGTATTTATTGAATATGAGACATTCAGTATATTTTGAACAAAATAGGAACATTTTAGGTAGTGCCTCTTCTTGATTAGGTGAGATTAGAATGTCAATTCATTCACTGTCCAGAAGGCAGTGTATTTTCTTGTTGAAGGTATTGGCTCAGGAACTCATCAAGTTTGAATCCAAATCTTATAATAACCATGTATATCAAGATTCTAGATATTAGGAGTAAATCTACATCTCTTATTAAATTTTGCAGAAAGCTTTCTTTAGAAAGGATTTTGGAGGCAATTCAATATGTACCAGTCGGGTGTTAGATAGACATTATCTTGAAAAATCCTGACTTTCTTATCAAGATTACTGGCCCTGTTGGTCCTATAGGGGCTGCTGCTCTGATCTAATTTTTTTAAGGAAATTAAGTCATAGATTTATTTTTTGATATTCCAAATATCATTAGAAAAACCATCTGGAGCCCTATTAGCAATTGTCTAAGATGATTCTCATTAATTTGTAAACCTATTGAGTCTAGAATTCTAATTGGGTTATATTGTACCTTTCAAATTTTTGTTGACCCATATATTTCCTTCACTGGCATCCCATCTCCATCAGAGTATGAGAGTCAGTAATATGATCATCAGGAAAGGTTAATAGAAATACAGTTAACTGAATTTTAATTGATTTTTTTATTTTTATTCTTATGAAGCTGGTCTTCATGAACGTAGATTATTTTATTTGTGTATTTAGGAGATGTATAGCCAGCTTGTAAGACGAGTTCCACTCATGTAGGATTAAGTAATGTATGTAAATTGCATAAGACTTTCGTCATTCCAATGAGGAAGCAATTACAACAATTTTTAGGGATGGCAAGATTTTACAGACGGTTTTACCCAAATTTTTCAGCTGTAGTCGCTCTCTTGACAGATTTGACTAGCCCAAGTAAAAGTTTGTATTGACCAGCGAGTGCCAGAAGTCCTTCGATAGGATAAAGGCCATATTAATTGTGAAACCAATACTGCAAGGAACCGTTTTCAAGAAGAAATTGTTTATCCAAGTGGATGCGTCGGACAATGAGATTGGAGCTGTCTTATTACAAGAAAGCAAGGAAGGAATTTTTCACCCCGTCTGTTTTATGTCATCGAAGCTGAAGAAGCATCGATGAGCCTACTTGACAGTTGAAAAGGAACTGCTAGTGCTAATCACAGCGACAAGGAAGTTAGAAGTTTATGTGAATAATCCACAGAATAAAGAAAATGTATATTCAGATTACAATCCTTTAACTTTTGTTAATAAAATGAAGAATAACAATCAAAGGTTAAATAGATGGTCATTATGTTTACAACCATATTGTATTAATGTAAAGCATATATCAGGTAAAGATAAAGTTGTTGCAGATTATTTATCACGGGCTGAATCGGTGATTCAGGCGCGGAATAAATAATCTTTTTGGGGGTAGCTATCTTACAAAGCTTATCTTCATTAAAGTAGAATATTTTATTCACATTTTATTTGTGTATTTAAGAAATGTATAACCAGATCATAAGGTGAGTTCCAGTCACGTAGGATTAAGTAATGTATGTAAATTATTTAAGACTTTCGTCATTCTGTTAGTTGTGTTTTCATTCAGTTCCGAATGTGTAAATTTACGTTATTTTAAGAATTAAATTTTCATTTCACGTAGTTTTGTTACCAAGTCTTATGTAACTTGTTAAAAGTTATGCTGTATGACACACACGCTATGGATTGCATCATGTTTCCACGCGGCTGGAAGAGGCATGAAAATTCTAGACTAAAGTTTATTCTGTATTTAATGTTGTGAGAGGAGGTGGGCAGAGTTAGCTGAGAGAGTTGCCTCGCTAGCAACAGTAGTACCCCTTCTTCAAATGACTAAGTTGGCAACTTTACGCCGCCAGAGCCATGCCCCCACGCCAGGAGAAGGATTTACTAGAAATTTCTAGAGTGAATTAAGTTAATATATATATGACCTAGCAGGGTATAGGAGACAGAAGAGATCCAGCCTATCCCTTGGAAAGAGCCAACGTCTGCTAGCCCTCTTTCCAGCCACTTCATAACTACATAGTGTTTTCCTCTTAAACGTGAATATTGTTTTCTCTCCAACGTATACCGTGTATAGTGTTGTTCAAACATTGGTGATATTAGTGTATGCCTAAATTAACCGTGTGGTTTGTTAATGTAAGTACATTTTATAGAATAAATTTTTGTAACTGGCCCTGTGAGATTAGGTTAAGCAGTGAAGTGTATTTATTTTGCTTAACCATTTAGTAACCTTGTGTGAGCCTAAGGACATAATAATAACAGTTTAGTATAAGTAAGTGTAATTCTGATTTATTTTTCTAGAAGTGTTAAAGTGACATTTATTCATTAATTGTCAAAATTAAATATTTTCATAAGTTAATTTCTAGTGAAACAATGGATTGTTTAATTTTTATAGAGTATCACTTTGTCTTAGTGTAAGGTTTAGTTCAGATTTAATATTTTGTGTGATTTATTTTTGGTCTTAATTTGTTAATTTTTATAGAATATATTTATTTTTGTAGTGTATTATTTCGGTCACCAATATTTTTTCTCGGTGCTTTGCTCGTATCCCCTGACTAAGAACCAAAGTAAGAGGTTCATTTGAGAGAAGATCTCGTTAAATGTAAAGTAATCACCCAGTTTTGTTTTGAGAGTAATGTAAAGAGACCTTTTAGATATTCAATGTTTATATATACTGTATTATTGTCTGGGAGTTGCATATTATTATGGGAGCTCCAAGGTATTTTTCTATTGTGTATTATGCAATATAGCAGGTCAGTTTTGGAGCTTGGGAATTTACGTAATTTGCTAGTCATAATACAGTACTCACCCGATATTCATGTACTGTACATGCCCACTTGCCTCCCCACTGACTTGTAATGTTGAGGAACGGAAATACTTGGGAGTTTGAAACTGAAGAATGGGTATCGCTTAGTGTGTCACTTATTGTTAACCACTAGATTGTATCATTGCTTTACTGGGTGGGTTGTATCTTTAATAGGAAAGTAAATGGGAAATTTATTTTATGAATTTTGAGGGTAAACTTTGATAAGAGGAATGTCTAGAGAAGAAGCAATATGAACATAGGGTAACTATAGAAATTAAAGATCTTATAATCAAAATTCTGTTTTTTTACTTATTTTCTTGGATTAGTGATAATCTTAAGATAATTTTAGACCTATAATATATTTTTTTAAGTTTACTTGCCATGCTACCCACCCCTTTATTACTTGCAGCACAGAGGAATTAACAGTACCTTATTGATAATTTCATCAGAAGCTAGTTGAGAATATATGAAAGAATGGTTTGGGTGTATGAAAAGTAAAAGTTTATTTTTTTCTTTTAAACTAAATTATTTAAATAAATTAATTTTTAGCATTCCTCTTATTTGAGGCAATATTTAACAAGAAATTGTCAACAGTTTTCGTTAAGAATTTATTTCATGTACTGTGTTATGTGCTCTTGGTGTTTTTAGTCTCGAGTAAGATCCTATTTTCCTTTACAGGGCAAAAGCACAGCATTGAGTACGTTTTACCGTGTAGCTCGTAACATATCAACTCAGTGGCAACCTGATCCATCAGGATTAGAAGTAGATGAGAGGTATTGGTCCATAGTTGTAAATGGGACTCATCATGTATGTGTCCTTTCAGCAAGTATTGATACATCTGAACATGCCTATGGTTTTCCTAATCATCGAAATTCACCTTTAGCCAAGCATCCATGGAATCTTAAAAATCTATGCCAAAATCCTAATTCTGTTTTAAGAAGCATGGGAACAATTGTAGGTAAGTTACTCTCTTTATGTTTTTTATTTGTGTATTGCATTAAAGTTTAAGTGAGCTTTTATGATGCTAACGTACGGATACTTGTTTGTGAAGGTGAACTTATAATATATTTTTTGGGCTCAAGCCATGTCGTCCTGATGGAAGGTTCCTTTTAGTAGCTTCCTAGGGTATATTTGACCCCAGTGATATTCCCAGAGAATTTTACCTCAAGGTCTCCAGAATTCTAACTCCTGGCGCGAATATCCCTAACTTTTCCTTTTAGGGATATTGCATAATATCAGAGGACATATTCTTGACACGCCACATAGCTATCTTCACCCCAAATGGCGTTTATGCTTTGAGGGGGAAAAGTGGCAAGAAAATTAAGGGGAGTCATAAGGTACCACTCCTCTGTTACTGTTTTGAATATCTAGATGACGTCATCATCGCCGCCATGGTTATTCCTTTTCTCGTAACGCTATTGCTCGGTGATTTTCCTGGTGCTCTCGCTATTTTTGGAATTTTGGTTTTATCATGCAATCTCCAGCCTCTTCTGCCTCTGGAAAGTTGAGTATTTGGTCTTTCCTTTGTATAAATGTAAGCTCTTGCCCTTTTTATAATATGAATTAAGGTTAAATTAACGTAACAAGAGCTTTTGCCTAACCGGAGGCGCCATGGACGCTGTCGTTCGTAACGCAGGAGTTATTTAGTTAGCCAGAACGACCCTCCCAGTACGAATAGCATTAAAATAATGTTAGCTATTTAGTCTTCATTGCTAGGAATTCGTTATATTATGCAGATAGTATTCATTCAAGTTTCAGCGATTTGGGTAACCGAATCTTGTTACGCTAGGCTTCCTAGCCTAGGCGTTCAGTTTTAGTACTCTTATGCATGATATAATAGACTTTCCTAGTGTTACAATTTCAATGAAGTTTCAGGCAATTTTTTTATACATGTAAGATACATTGATTGCATAATATCTTCCTCTTCCAAGATAGTTTACGAGAGAGTTTCGGTGATTTAGGTAATCGATTCTCACTGCCACTAGGCGACTAGCATAGTGGCTTTAGTATACTTTCATACATGTTCCCCGATTGCCCCCGGGTATCGTTTTATTGATTCAGGCGGAGATAGATATCTCCTAAAGTCTTTATAATGAGATATTTGTCTCCTAAGGAGAATTAAGGGCAATCCCTCCTTCCCTCTGACTTTAGCCTAGGCTATAACACTAGTCAGTCGTGCCTTGAGTTGTACAGTAATCAGGTGGGTTTTCTGTCCATTCCCTTCCCTAGACCACACCTGAAGGTTTCATATGACATCGATACCTTCTCCCTGTGGTCTAGTTGACTAGTCCTGTGCCGGCGGATCCTAGGCTGAGGAATAGACATTTTTCTACCACCTAGATGACACCAGCACTAGAACTCTGTTCCTCTTGTTTAAGGGTGGCGACGAGGGTGCTGCCGGCCCCTTTACTGTATAAGCTGACCCTAGGCTGGAGAATAGAATTCTCCTGCCGCCTGGGATGCCTTCAGTACAGGAACAGAGTTCTTTAGGTGAGGTAGGACCGGCAACCCTGCCGGCTCCTTCCACACCCCATAGGACCCTCACCTCTTCCCACTCTGTCCTTCACAAACCTTTGGCCCTCATCCTATAATTGTGCCGATTGCCGGCAGGTTGTGGGGCTGGCTCGGGCTTCTGACCGTAGTGGCATAGTCACTCAGCTCTCCCTTACGAACATAGTGCTCCGGGAGAGCTGGGCCGGCTGCCGGCTGAAGATCCCTTTGCTGTAGAGTGTTCTTAAGTCCTCTCATGGACTGCCATTCATAAACATGTGGCCGGCAGAGACCGGCAATAGTTATGGATGGGTGGAAGCCTGAATAATACATTCTCCCCTTCTATTTGAACACCCATTCTGGAAGAAGGCTGTAAGGCAGAGCTCTTACACTATCCTTCACTCCATGCTTTCTCTCTCTCTCTCTCTCTTGGCTAGTACCGGTGGGTTCTAATCTACCAGCAGCTGCACCCTAGCCGGCAATGCGCTGTCTAGACTTGCGTTTTGGTAGCCTAAGAGCCGCCGGCACATCTGACTTGGCAGGCAATGAGCCGGCCAAATTCAGATTGCAGGCCACTATATGGATTGCTGGGTCGCTGGCTGGCCTAGTAGGCCCACAGCCGGCGACCTGCCGGCAGCTGGCAAGCTGCTGACAGCCGGAAAGGTTGCCGACTGCCGTATATATACTGTATACTGTATCTATATTCGCCGGCAGGCATAGTGTGCCGACAGCTGGCGATCCGCTGGCGGCCGGTGAGCTGCCAGCCATGACTACAGCCGACTATACATCGACTGAACTGTACCATGGTGCTAGCCTTGCCGGCACATGCCGGCTGGAACTACAGTATATGACTATACAGTAGCCAGTATATTTGCATTATAGATCATACTGCAAACAGAAAACTTCAGTATAAATTATACAGTAGCCTATTTTTTCCAAAATACTCTGTGTTGTCATGCGCAGCCTATTGTTGGGACCATTATATAAGAAAGTAAGTTCTTTCTATACACTTATAAATGATCAGTGATAACGATCCTCAATCTTAAACCGTCTGGAAGATAGCATTAAGTTACACTTACCTATCCTCACAGGATAGAAATCTTCCGATGGGCTTTCCAATATAGAATGACCCATGGTTTTAATTTTGAGGGAGGTCACAGCAATTGGTTTAGCAGGAATCACATGTATGTGTCTTTCCTATTTCATTTCTAGCTTATCTATCCTAAGCTATATGCAAAAAAAAAAATATTAATTATAATATTTGTAAAGTTTATCCAGTGAGATGAACCAAAGTATAAGCATTTTATTTTCCTCTTTACAGGAGGACCACCCTAAGTGTAAGAGTGTCTTAAGCAACGTGCGGAGTAAGAACTTCTGCGGCCACCAGGTGTGCAGGACGCACTCACGCTGTTCCATCACCAAGGGACCTCTGAAGTATTGGGACCCCCAGGTATGTAACATTTGCAAAACCTTGGTTACTGAGGCTTTCGATGACCCCCAGTCAGCGGAGTCAAGGGATGCAGCAAGGGAGAAGCTGCGTAGATGGGTTCGTGGTTTCCAAAAGAACACCACGGGGCCTTACTTTCCAAATGAAAGGATGCGGGCCTATCTTTTCCCTAGAGCATCTAAGGATGCTGTAATTCCACAGCCTCGGCCAGAGATCCCTTGCGTCCAGATACCCAGAGTCGGATGTCTCAGACGCAATGAAAGACATCCGATTAAACGAAAGGATGTCAGAGGTGTCAGAAGACACTGAAAAGGACCTTCTAGCAGGAAGTCAAGAAGAGGAGTCAATGGTGGCTCCTGATACCGAGGAGGAAGTCGAAACGGTTTCGGTGTCATCGGTTCCTGCCCCAGAACCAGTACCCTCGACATCTTCTGCTCTTGCATCTGACGACATAGGGAAGACTCTGTCTTCCATTATGACAATGATGCAGCAGATGCAGAAACAGAATGCTGAAAAGGAAACTGCGTTGAGGTTGGAAATACGCCAACTTGCAGCATCCCGTGGGTCTCAAAAGACTCAACGTAAAGGAACTTCCTTTATGTTCGGATGTAAACCTGTGGAGGCATGCAGAGTACATGCCCATGACAACCGGGAAGATTTACATATCTGAAAAGCTGGGATCAGTCCCCATTGAAGATGTGGAGTTTTGGCCCAGCTTTGAGTCTTATCCAGACTGCTTCGTCCATCTGAAGACGGTGCCAGCATTAAAGGAAGAGACAGAGCCAATAGAGGTCATAGTTTTTGACCACTCCAAAGCACAGGCTTTGCTGACTAGCACTTTGAAGGAGAGGGGCTTCACTAATTCAAAGGTCCCGGCTCTGAGTAAAAAACATCCTTCCTTTGTTGCTTCATCTACCCGGGCCTTCCCCTTCATGGAAAAAGGGTACGAGGCAGCATTAAAGGCAATAGAAGCAGGAAAACCTTGCCCCTACACTCGAGGAGTGTAGACCTTTATCCCTAGCTTTGCCCATGGACCAGAAGGACTGGAAGGATGTACATCTTACCTTCTCAGTCAGGAAGTTGGAGGCAGATATTGCTGGACGCCAGTTCGGCGAGAACCTCCCTAAGATGTCAGAGTTTCTCTTGCGCAGGGAGCAAGAGACCAAAGAAAGGCTTGCCGCTTCTATGTCCCTCCAGACTACCTTGGCGACAATGGCAAGCAATCCCCAGAACCTGGATATGTTTATGGTCGTGGCTAAAACATCTGGCCACGGTCACAAAAGACCTACTGTATATGGCTTCATTAAGCCTGAAGAGCTTGCAGAGAGTTCGTGTTCGCCTCGGCTGCGGTGAGACACGAACCCAGGAAGCTGATTTCATCTAGCATCTGGGGAAAGGACCTCTTTCCATCCGAAGTGGTCAAAGAAGTAGTCGACAAGGCCGCCACGGAGAATAGGAACCTTCGCCAAAAGTAGGGCTTGTCACAAAAAAGGAAGTCTTCCCCAGATGAGGGTCCCCAACCAAAAAGGAAGACAAAGAGGCCAAGGTTGCCCTCTCCCCCTAGACAACAGAAGCAACAACAACTTCCCACGACCGCGGTGCCCCAAATGGTAGCACAACCTCAACCCACCTACCACTTGGTACCCCAGCCAGTGGTAACACAGTCACTAGCTTTTAATCCAGCCTTTGAAAGTCAGTCCACTACATTTCGGCCGAAAAGTAGAGGAACATTCAGAGACTCCTCTGGAGGCCCCTCAAGAGGAAGAGGAAATAGGGGAGGACGCGGTCAAGGAGGCAAATGCTCCGGTCAATATCTGAAATGAGATGCTTCCGGTAGGAGGAAGGCTATGTTCATTTTGGGATCGTTGGACCTTCGATCCCTGGGCCCACAGCCTGATCAAGAACGGACTAGGTTGGAGCTGTAACACAGCTCCACCATCATTCCCTCAATTTTTCCAACCCTCCACCCCCGTTCTGGAAGAATACATCCAAGAACTCTTGGGCAAAAGAGTAATAAAGAGGGCAAAGTCCATTAAATTCCAAGGAAGGCTGTTTTGTGTTCCCAAGAAGGACTCAGACAAACTCAGAGTCATTCTGGACTTGTCGCCATTCAACAAGTTCATAGTAAACTACAAGTTCAGGATGTTAACCCTTCAACACATAAGGACCCTGCTACCCAAAAAGGCATACACAGTCTCCATAGACAAGGCAGATGCCTATTGGCATATTGCAATCAGTCGCCAACTTTTCTCCTACCTAGGATTCAGGCCACGGAAGAAAAAATACGTCTTCAGAGCCATGCCCTTCGGGCTAAACACTGCCCCAAGGATCTTCACGAAACTTGCTAATGCAGTTGTTCATCAACTACGCCTAAAAGGTGTTCAGGTGGTAGCCTACCTGGACGATTGGCTGGTGTGGGCAGCATCCGAGACGGAATGCATGCAAGCCTCCAAGAAAGTGATCCAGTTCCTGGAACATCTAGGATTCATGATCAACATCAAAAAGTCTCGACTATCTCCAGCTCAGAGGTTTCAAGGGCTTGGAATACATTGGAACTTACAGTCACACCGCCTCTCCACTCTGTCAAAGAAGAGGAGAGAGGTAGCAGGATCTGTCAAGAGACTTCTGAAATCCGTTCGGATAACAAGATGCCAACAGGAGAGAGGGCTGGGCTCCCTTCAGTTGGCATCATTGACAGACCCGGTGCTAAGAGCACAATTAAAGGATGCAACAGGAGTCTGGAGAAGATACGCATCAAACGCTCGAAGAGATCTAAGAAGACCAACACCGAATCGACTACGATCACTTCTCAAGCCGTGGTCGGAGGTCAAGCACCTGAAGAAATCGGTACCCTTACAACTACCTCCACCTTCAGTCATCATCCACACAGACGCATCAAAGGAAGGATGGGGAGGTCACTCTCATCAACGGAAAGTCCAGGGGACTTGGTCCGATCTATTCAAGATTTTCCACATCAACATTCTGGAAGCCATGGCAGTTTTTCTTACACTGAAAAAATTGGCTCCTCGCTGCTCGACCCACATAAAACTGGTCCTAGACGGCGAGGTGATAATGAAATGCCTGAATTGTCAAGGTTCAAGATCGCCCCAAGTCAACCAAGTGATGTTGGCCATCTTCTGTTTGGCGGAAAAGAAGAGATGGCACTTATCAGCAGTTCACCTCCAAGGGTTCCGTAATGTGACGGCAGACGCTCTATCCAGGCTCACGCCGATAGAGTCAAAGTGAGAGTCAGAGTGGTCCCTAGATGCAGGATCATTCTTTTTCATCTTAAATCAAGTCTCAGACCTGCAGATCGACCTCTTAGCGACGAGCGATAACAAGAAACTACCTCGTTATGTGGCCCCATACGAGGATCCTCTAGCGGAAGTAGTGGACGCGATGTCCCTTGATTGGAACAGATGGTCCAGGATTTACTTGTTCCCTCCATCCAACCTTCTGTTGAAAGTCCTCAACAAGCTGAGATCCTTTCAGGGAATGGGGGCTATAGTGGCTCACAAGTGGCCGAAGAGCATCTGGTTCCTTCTAGTACTGGAACTGCGGCTGAGGCTGGTCCTGTTGCCGGACCCACTTCTGTCTCAACAAGTGCAGAAGTCGACTGTCTTCGCTTCATCACAGAAAACCCGAAACCTTCGTTTCATGATTTTCTCTCCTTAGCAGCTCAGAAAAGATTTGGGATTTCGAGAGACAGTATAAATTTTTTAGAAGAATATAAGTCCAAATCTACCAGAAGACAATATGAGTCGTCTTGGAAGAAATGGGTGGCGTTTGTCAAGGCAAAGAAACCAAAGGAGATCTCAACAGATTTCTGTTTATCCTGCTTTATTCATCTTCATGAACAAGGTTTAGCAGCCAACACGATAACAACGTGTAAATCTGCCTTGACTAGACCCTTAGTGTACGCCTTCCAAGTAGACTTCTCTAATGAAATCTTTAACAAGATCCCTAAGGCTTGTGCCAGACTTTAGCCTGCAGTACCTCCGAGGCCCATCTCGTGGTCCTTGGATAAGGTTCTCCACTTTGCATCAACAATGAACAATGAGAACTGATCTCTGAAAGATTTGATCCAAAAAGTTATATTCCTATTTGCTCGAGCCTCGGGGGCCAGAGTTAGTGAAATAGTGGCCCTTTCAAGAGATGAGGGCCATATTCAGTTCACAGAAAGGGAAGAACTGAATCTTTTTCCTGATCTGACGTTTCTTGCTAAAAACGAGCTACCCACCAAGAGGTGTGGTCCCTGGAGAATCTGCCCTCTGAAAGAAGATGTCTCTCTGTGTCCAGTGGAGTGCCTAAAGGTCTATCTTCATAGAACTTCAGACTTTGGGGGAGGACAGCTCTTTAAAGGAGAAACATCAGGTTCAAATTTATCTCTTTAAAACAAATAAGGGCGAAGATCATCTACTTTATTCGCAGAGCGGATCCGGACAGTACACCCGCAGGTCATGATCCAAGAAAAATTGCTTCATTGAATTTTTTCCAATATATGGATTTCGAACGTCTTCGCTCGAATGCTAGATGGAAGTCATCCAGAGTGTTTTTCAAACACTATGCGAAGCAAGTGCAAGATATCAAGAGATTTGTGGTGGCGGCAGGTAGTGTACTGAAACCTGTCATTTAATACTGCGAGGAACAGTGAATGAATTGGGACTATTGTGTGCAGGGTGTGCGTGTTGACACCTTACGGTACAACATGTTTAGAGGAGTGTCATCAAGGTGACACTGGACTGTTCCAATTATTAAAGGTGTAAAAAGCATAAAGTATAACACGTGTGCCAGGTGTTCTTTACACAAGTGTGAACAGACAGCTAATGACAGAAATTTAGTTTGGAAATTTTATAGAATTTTCATTTTCAGTGGCATTATAATAGTTTCTTTTTCATATTTCTGGAATTACCTGTATATTTATGCTTAAATTGTTTCACAAACATTTTGTACGTTGTTATAAAATGCAAGCTGATTTACAAACTCTATTGATTACCAATAAAAACTAATTGGTATTTGTGTCTCATTTGCCCCAAATTCAAATAAATAAAGATGTGTACGAGTATTAATTATGATCTCCCATTTTTTATCTGCATATAATTAAGAGAACAACTGTATACATGTACATTTGTTCCTGCTAATTATGTGTACATACCTGGTTTCTACACAGATATATACCTGTCTGTCTTTCCATACGACTATCCCGGTATACTTGGATGTGATATTGACTTATACAAACATTTGTTTCTACATGGATACAAACCTGTCTATGGCATACAGCTAACCCTGCATGCCCGGGGAGGTGACAGGGGCTTTTACTTACATTTGTTTGTATTTGAAATGGGGTATACAATTTAGACTGGTATACCCATTTAATTGCTAGGTTGCTCATAAGATTATGCAAACCTCAAGACTTTTTCCCAGAGTCTGTCATGACTCTTCCCTGTAGGGGGCAGGAAGCACTAACATGGTTCATGATTAGAAGAAATGATGTATACCAGTAACGTCATATGTCTCTAGGTCTAAGGGACCAAGGAAATCTTGTCTTGAGGTTAAGGCACAAATAAGAAATCCAAAAATACGTTAATGCTCTGGTAAACTTCCATCAGGACGACATAGCTTGAGCCCAAAAAACGGAAATCTATTTTTGGGTGAGATAGCCATGTCGTCCTGATGGACCCGCCCTTCCTTTTTATATATAAAAGGGCTTGAAAGGATCCCTCCCAAAAAGTACTCTATCTGTAGCACCTCGCTTAACGCTACAAGGTATAAACATGGCGGCGATGATGACGTCATCTAGATATTCAAAACAGTAACAGAGGAGTGGTACCTTTTAACAGCTCCCCTTAATTTTCTTGCCACTTTTCCCCCTCGAAGCGTAAACGCCATTTGGGGTGAAGATAGCTATGTGGCGTGTCAAGAATAAGTCCTCTGATATTATGCGATATCCCTTAAAGGAAAATTTAGGGATATTCGCGCCAGGAGCTAGAATTCTGGAGACCTTAAGGTAAAATTCTCTGGAATATCACAGTAGTCAAATATACCCTAGGAAGCTACTAAAAGGAACCTTCCATCAGGACGACATGGCTATCTATCCCAACAATAGATTTTTCGCTTCGCTCAAAATCCATTATTTTGCTTAGTATTTTTAGATTCTTGTGGGTATAAAATTCCTATCCAAAATTATGCAAGAGATATTAGCGATGGTCTATGAAAATTTATTTAATAATAACGTTGGCAATGGTCTTTGAAATTTTTATGCTTTTGACATAGTGAGGTTATAGTGCATTTTTTTCAGTTTTTAAATACTGTATGTTTGTTTATAGATAATTTTGGTGTGTGGAAGACTTCCTCTGTTAATTTTTCTTTGATCCGTAACTGACATACAAACCACGCTATTTAATAGGGGTATTACTTTCGGCGTAGCTGAAATGACGAGCTATTAAAATTTAACGAGGGTTTACTACCCACACCGCTAGTTAGCGGGGGTAGGGGAGGGTAGTTTGCTACTCCCCCCCTCACACACACCTGTGCTTGAGCTCACTTTGCTCTCGGCTAGGATGGTAGACGGACGTGTCCTTTTTCATCCTCACCGCTCATTGGTAGTCATTAATGCTTTTTTTGCTTTCTCTTTTTGACAGTTTTGTGAGTGAAGTTGGCCTCTGCGATTATGTGCACCTGTCCTGGATTACCCGACCGCCCATGCGGAACATTCATGTCGGCGGTTAAGACAGACCCTCACACCCTTTGCCCTTACTGTAGAGGCCAAGGGTGTGACAGTAATAACAAGTCTGGCGAATGTAGCGAGTGGTCTACCTCCCAATGGGAGAGGATTTCTCGGCGATGTAAGAAGTCCAGGCGGGATCTTTCTCCTTCAAAGGTTTCTTTGAAAGGAGAAAAACCCAAGGACTCTTCTTCCGTTGCCCAAACCTCCTCCGAAGCTCCCACTCGATCGGTCTCTTTCGAGAGACCGTCGAGTGGTAGCGTAGACCATGCTACTGTTTTCCAAGCTCGGGGTTCGAGAGATGGCGTTGCCTTCCCTAGCGAGGCAGCTCACCTCTCTCCCCGGGGGAGGATGTGTCATTAACCCATCTATTTCAGCTTTGGTCTTCCTTGGGGCTCGCGGGTTCGGCCTCCAAGGAAGCATTACTTGACTACATCCGATTGGGTGCCGCTGTGAAGCAATCGCCAACTTTGGCAGAGGTTGATCCTCTGTCGATTGTCGACGTTGTGGGGTCAGAGGTATCCAATGCGGTATCTCTTAATACCTCTGCCTCTTCAAATCCCTCAGTAGCTGAAGGCTTAGTTTCTCCCGTTCCTGCTCAACCAACGAGGGAGAAACTTGTCCAACAGTCTCTCCTGCTAGTGTTTCTCCCCCTCGGGGGAGTTCACTTACAGAGACTCCTCTTCAGAGGACTGCAGGTCAGCTTACTGATCCAACGGCCCCCAGAGGGCGTATCCGTCGCAAGGCTCGCCTATCTCTTCGCCAGAGAGGCCTTCCTTCACCTGCGATGAGGAGGCGCCTCTTCGGTTCATCATCTTCGTTGCAGTCTGGCGCAGAGGAGCCTCGTCAGCGTTCACCGACTGTTCCTACTCTGGTCCTGGACATCTCAGCAGATTGTTCGCGATCCCCTTCGGTGGAAGGTCGTCCTTACAAAGGACACATCGACCTTCCACCCGACAGACCTGCCGACCTGCCATCGCCGTTCCTGAGAGCTGATGCGCGCTACGTGCCTGCGAAACCTGACTTGCATGCTCGTCAGGCATCAAACCCTATTACGGGGCATCAAGGGCATATGCGCCATCTCGCGCATACGTCCCTTACGCGCCATGCTAATGATGGGCATGCGCGCCAACGTTCTCCTGCACGCCAGGCTTTTGCCTGGGATAACGCATTAGCGCGCCATCAACCTCCTGCGCGCCAGCGCTCTCCTACGAGTCAGCGCTCTCCAACGCGCCAGTGCTCTCCTGCGCGTCAGCGCTCTCCTGCGTGCCAGCGCTCTCCCGCGCGCCAACGCCCACGCACAGCGATCTCTCCTGCGCGCCCACGATCTTCGGGTCTGGGCGCTGTTGAGAAGTCAAAGAAGACTTCTCCTACGCGCCAGTGCTCGCCAACGCGCCAACTGCTGTCTCCAGCGCACTAGCGCTCGCCATCGCGCAGTCACCCTCTCGTGCCCACGAGGATACGCGCGCACGCCCTGCGCGCCCATGCCCATCCTCTCCTGCAGTTGCGCGCCACCATACTGACGCGCGCCCACAAGATGCGTGGCCACGCGCATAGGCTCCAACTGCGCGCCCTACGACATCTGCTGGGGCGCGCGAACTCTCGCCCGCGTGTCCAACGACTTGATCCTGCGCGCGCGAACATTCGCCCGCATGCGCGAAATCAGTCTCCTGCGCGCTCTCCTGTGTGCCCACAGTCTCCTACGCACCATCACTCTCCTGCGCGCCCTCGCAATCGCCCGCGCGCGACTCCTGGTATTCTCCATCGCGCGAGCGTCAATACCCTCCCGCTCGCGAGGCTGCTGGACAACGCACGGCAAGGTCGCCATCGCCGCATTCCCCTCCCCGCAAGCGCATAACAGCGCGCATTGCAGCGGGAGGGAAATATCCAGAAAGGTCCAGGATCCCTTTTTCTTTTTTCGGGCAAACCCCCCTATGGAAACTCCTCCCAGGGATCCGTCGATCCCTGTCCCTCCAGAGGGAATGTCTGACAGCGCGTCTCAGTCAACAACCATGGTTCGGTGAGCTAATCAGAGCAGTTATGCAGGCTTTCAAGCCTGTTCTCTCTGAGTTAGGTCACAGATCCTTGGCTGTTTCTACCCCTCTGAAGAGAAAAAGAGGAGTTCCGGACGCGGTGACTTCTCCGAGAGCTAAGTTGACTCCTCGCAAGCCTTCGAGGCAGGTTCCTTCACCCCCCAGACTTTTTCTCCTTCCCTGTCGGACGAGGACTTCCCATCCTCAGGGGAGTCACGTGAGGTGAGACGTTCCCCCATCGCACCAATGAGGGAAACCCCACCTCGCGTTGAAAAGTCTTCCCGGGTAGGGACTGAAAAGAACTCGCCACCGTCTATGTTAGAGTCCTACATCCTTCCCACGAAGGAGTCGAAGGACTCGAAGACAGTACCAAAATCCTCGACAAGACTTAGAACGGAACCAGCTAGCCACTCGGAAAATGTCCATGAATCTCCCCAAGAAGAGCCTTTGGGGACAGGAGACTTCGCTGCAAGTCCAACATCCGGAGGAGAACTACAAGAGTCAGAGCATGCATTTTGGCAGGTTCTGACTCTTATGAGGGCTCTCAATGGGTTTGCCGATCCAGAGATCCCCTCTCGAGAGGGCAAAGACACTGTCTTGGACCACGTATTTGGCACTCAAAAATCTTCTAAGGCCAGTACGGCTCTGCCCTGGTCTTGGGGTTAAGAGTACCAGGGACAAGATCGCTGTTCAGCTCTCTTGAGTTGTCCTCCTCCAGTCGTTCCAGTTCCGGCAACAAGCTTCTCCCACCTCCTCGCGTACAGCCGAGGAGGTACTTCGAGATCTTGGAGGAGCATTGTTTAGCACTTCCTCTCCACCATTCGTTGGAAGAGCTTACCAGGGGAGTCCCTCTTGAGAGACTCTCCAACCGGCAGGTCTCTTTCTCAGCAACCGAGATCCTTAACCAGGAGAAGGTTGTGAAGTGTGCTATGCAAGCCATTTCGTGGCTGGATATCTGGTTAGGGACCTTAGGTATCCTGATACGCTCTAAGGCACTCGCACGATTGAGTTTCTGGCCCACCAAGTCTCGAACTTGTGGGCAAACACCATCTTGAAACGTCGGGATGCGGTGGCTGAGAGGTTCCATCAGAAGGTCCCTAGCACCGAGATAAATAGGCTCAGGCATTCTTCCTTAGAAGGAACAAACTTGTTTGAGCCTAAGGATGTGGAACAGGCCGCTGAGAGGTGGAGGAAGTCCCACCAAGACTCCCTCCTTCTTAGGGCTTTAACATCTAAGCCCTATAAGCCTCCAGCACCCCAGCAGTCCCGTCCGACCAAGACCACAAAACCGACGGCAGCAGCGAAGACAGTGGTGTCTAAGCCCTCTCTTGCCAAGGACAGGAAAAGCAAAAAGTCCTCCAGAGGAGGTAAGAATCCTAGAGGGAGCAGTCGAGGCTGCAAACGCTAGGATTGGCAGTCCCCCTGCATGTCTACCAGTGGGGGGATGCCAACAAAGTTGCGCAGACAGGTGGCAGCAACTCGGGGCCGATTCCTGGATGATTTCCGTAATCAGTCAGGGATATCGCATCCCGTTCACAACATCTCTACCTCCCCTGACGACGAATACAGTGTCATTGAGCTCCCTTGCCATGGAATCATCAAGGGGGCAAGCCCTTCGGGCAGAAGTCCAGACCCTGTTGAAGAAGGGCGCTCTCCAGGAGGTCCTCGACAGGTCTCCAGGCTTCTTCAGTCGACTCTTTCTTGTAAAGGAGGCGTCTGGAGGCTGGAGACCAGTCATCGACCTCTCGGCTCTGAACAAGTTTGTCAAACAAACTCCGTTCAGCATGGAGACCGCAGACACGGTCAGACTAGCAGTGAGACTGCAAGACTTCATGTGTACACTGGATATGAAGGACGCGTACTTCCAGATCCCAGTCCATCCGTCTTCAAGGAAGTACTTAAGATTCAGCCTAGACAACAAAGAGTACCAGTTCAAGGTGCTGTGTTTTGGTCTCTCCACAGCACCACAGGTTTTCACCAGAGTGTTCACCCTTATATCTTCGTGGGCACACAGGATCAGCATCCATCTCCTTCGCTATCTGGACAACTGGCTGATCCTAGCAGACTCGGTGTCATCCCTTCTTCAACACTGGGACAAACTTCTGGGACTTTGCCAGGATCTGGGGAGCATGGTAAATCTTGAGAAGTCCTCTCTGCTTCCCACTCAAAGACTGTTATATCTAGGCATGGTTATAGACACCAATCTCCACAAAGCCTTCCCATCAGACGACAGGATAGCAAGGCTAAGGAAGGTCGCAAGCCCTTTTCTCATACGAGAAGAACTTCCAGCCTAATCGTGGTTACGTCTCCTCGGTCACCTTTCATCATTGGCTCGTCTAGTTCCCAACGGTCGCCTCAGAATGAGATCCCTCCAGTGGCGAATCAAGTCCCGGTGGAATCAAGGTTACGATTCCCCGGACGTCCTGATCCCTATGGGACCTGCGGAACGGACGGACCTCCAGTGGTGGGTGACAGACGAGAACCTACGAAGAGGAGTGGATCTTCTCGTCCTCCCCCCGGATTTGATGTTGTTTTGCGGACACCTCAAAGAAAGGGTGAGGGACCCACGTACTGCACCACACGACCTCAGGCCTGTGGTCAGAATCAGAAAAGTGCCTCCATATAAATCTTTTAGAGATGAAGGCCGTCTTTGTGGCCCTTCAACATTTCCAACAATACCTGGCGGGTCACTTTGGTGGTGATGAGCGACAACACCACAGTAGTGGCTTACATCAACAAACAAGGAGGTACCTTTTCGAAGCAGCTATCCCATCTTGTAGTAGAGATACTGAGATGGACCGAAGTCTCACTCGATTCCACTTTCGGCATGTTTCATTCCAGGCTAGAGGAATGTGCTCGCCGACAATCTGAGCAGAGCGTCTCAGATAGTGAGTACGGAGTGGTCTTTGGATCATCTAGTAGCCAACAAAGTCCTGATTTTGTGGGGTTCTCCGACTGTGGATCTGTTCGCAAATTGTGTAACAGTATGTTTACATAACCAAAATGTAGGCTATACACAGATGGCTTCATAATGTAGCAGTTGTCTTATACCACAGATGTGACATAAACTAATTAAAATTTGCGTTATATTTTAACCATGTCCAATCTAGAGGATGTCTTGTACATGGATATATGCATTATGTAAATTTATTTACTTATTCTTTTGCAAATACCTAGCATTCTCAAATACATTATTTTACGATTTTACTTTATTCTAATACAGTAATAGGGAAAGTAGTAGTTCCCAGATTACTCACTAGTGTCTTCTGGTGCTGTATTCATTGTTTTGATATGTCCAATGCTTGACGTAATGTTTGTTTTTGTGAATTTTATTCAATTTGCATTTCTTAATTATATTACTTTTTTTTCATTAGTTGCTTTTAATATACATTCTTTATGTCAAGTTTGGAAACAAAAGTGCGTTAATCTCAGCTGCTCGTTTTGATATTACCCAGATGTTGGGCATGAATAGTATGCCTATAGCCTATACAATTTGGTATCATTTTGCTTGATTTTGTTTCGGAAAACATATTTTGGAAACAATGGACTATCTGCGGTAGAGGACACCCCTTCCACCTATTAGTCCATTATTGGGAGTTTCAACTGTATGAACATAATACTAATTGGTGCCCGTCTTCTTCTGGTGTTCCATTCATGTGCACAGATGTTTTCCTATCTCCTCTAGCAGCTTTCCATTTTTCTTGTTGATGATCATGGATTGCACATGTACTGAAGCCTAACAATGCTCCATATGGTCTTTGTTGTTGTAAATCATACCATTTGTCAAGTTATTTTTTATTGTACGAATGAGCCACATTCATCAACTTTTCACCACAATTCAAGTTCATAATTATATTAACCTTTATTTCCATGAGACTTGTTGCCGCTTCTGAACACTGCTAGTATCATCATTTAACATATGCTTTCCATTAGCCAAAAATACTTTACACTTACACAAAACAAAACATTTTATGAACAGCTGAAGCACAAACGAACGCATATGAACACTAGAGAAAATCAAATCAAACTAACTCGGTGACACTGTGGGCATGACACCTTGCTGTTTGGCATGGATTGTGGCCAGACAACTTACTCTGTAGAATAGGTGCGATTCAAAATTGGCACTTGCGGAAGATGGCTGACAAAATTTTAATTATTTTCATTATTGTAGCAGGTTTGTCCCTATGTAGAGATGTTCTTAACACAAATATTCATAAATAGTGTGGTTTCTATATGGAGTATAGGACAGTAATTGCAAAGTAGGCCATTTCAACCTGTGCCACCAGCATTGTTGGGATGGGAGAAGTGTCATATACAAAGATTCCACATTTCTTAAGCTACATCGTCAGTTTTGCCTGTCGCAGTTCTTGCGTATAACAGTCCCTGCTAATGGTTTTACCCTTTCCCATGTAATCTTCTAATGAAGATGTCTTCATAATCCCAAACTTTGGCTTACTCCTTGAATTTTTAGGCAGAAGGACCATCGTATTTTCATTGTTTATTTTCTATATTTAGATTTAAATCTGATTCAAAGTGAAATCATGGCTTATGTTCGTTCACTAATTCTTTAGATTTTTTCTCTGTTTTTCCCAGTTTCTTCCTTTATTCTTTTATTGATGGTTTGAAAATTTGTATAGGGTTCTAGAAATTTCTACTTTTCAATTATTTGAGTATTAACGTCAATATCTATATCTTGCAGATCGCTTTAACATTCCAAGATGTCACTTCAAATTGTAGCCACTGAGCCAGTATGCATGTCTTATCATTTTAACTACTGTATCCCTTGGGACAGCCAAACATCCATTTCTCATGCTCATGCACTGAATGACATTCATTAGTTTGTTAGTGATGGTTGGTCTTATATGTTATGCCTCATGAACATTATTCAATGACTCATGTCTGGAAGTGATGAATTGTAACAATTTTCCTAAACTATCTTTGAACATCTCATATGCTCTTAGCTTTTCCTACTTTGGTTTATTTGATTTGCATGTTGTATAAGATGTTTCATAATTCTGAACATCCTTTGCTTTCAGATATTCCAAGACTATATAGTTTACTACATACAATAGTACAAAGTATGCAGGTAATTCTTAGTCTTGTCATGTTTCATAAGGCTTTATACAGCACAGTATCTAGAATTTTTATTCTGGCTGTCACTAAACTATGGTGTCAGGATGCCTGAAAACTTTAAATCAATCAATCAATCAATCACTAAACTATGGAATAGGCCAATCAAACAAATAGTGAAATTTGTAGAACTGGTAAAATTCAAACTTGGTGCAAAAACTTTTCTGTTGAGCGTGTTAACATGAGGTTTGTAGTGAAACTATTAATGTTACTAATATTATCATCTTCATTATTACTAGTTATGCTACAACCCAAGTTGGAAAAGCAAGATACTATAAGCCCAAGGGCTCCAACAGAGAAAAATAGGCCAGTGAGGAAAGTAAAGAAGGAAATAAACTGCAAGAGAAGCAATGAAAAATTAAGATATTTTAAGAACAGTAACAACATTAAAATAGATTTTCAATATATAATTATAAAATTTTCAAAAAACAAGAGTAAGAGAAATACGTAAGAAAATTGTGCCTAAGTGTACCCTCAAGCAAGAGAACTAGAGAACAATGTTTTGATTTGGGAGTGTCCTAGAAGAGCTGCATACAATAGCTAAAGAGTCTCTTCTACCCTTACCAAGAAGAAAGTGGCCTCTGAACAATTGCAGTGCAATAGTTAACCCCTAGAACGAAGAAGAATCATTTTGTAATTTGATTGTTGCCAGTTATATATGATGACAGAGGAGAATCTGGAAATAATAGGCCAGACTATTATGTGTATGTGTAGGCAAAAGAAAAATTAGTTGTAAACAGAGAAAGGGGTCCAATGTAGTGTTGTCTGGCCAGTCAAAGGATTCAATACTCTGCAGCCAATCTACTACCTGTTCTTTCTCACTCTTTTCATATATTCTTTTCTTTTTCATGCTTTCATGTATTGTATCCTGGTCAACTCTTCAATGACTTTGTCTCCAAATCTCATAATCATATTGCTAGTTATTATGGAAGGTTCTATAGCTGTGTAATTTTTTATTTAATTAATCTACATTTTCTCCTCTTTTAGTTTTAGTTTTTATCATGTCAACCCCCTCTCCTGTATTATAATCCTGTGAGACATCAAAGAGGTGGAGCTGGAGAGAGAGTGACTACTCCCCGCACTCTAGTTTTGGGGTGTTTGAATGTGCGTGGATGTAGTACGATAGAGTAAAAGATGTGAGATTGGAAGTATGTTTAGGAATAGAAGGATAGATATATTGGCTTTGTGTGAGACAAAGATAAAAGGGAAAGGTGAAGTGATGTTTGGTGAAATGTCTCGTAGTGTGTCTGGGATTGAAAGGGGAAGAGCAAGAGGTGTGGCTTTATTGCTGAGTGAATGGATGACAGGTAAAGTAGTAGAATGGAAGGAGATATCTAGGTTAATGTGGGTAAGGGTTAGGTTGGTTAGGAAATGTTGGGCTTTTGTCAGTGCGTATGGGCCAGGTTGTGAGAAAAGTGAAGAAGAGCAGAATGAGTTCTGGAATGAATTAACTAGGTGTGTAGAAGGAATTATGTAGTTGTCATGGGTGATTTAAATGATAGAGTGGGCGCTGGAGAGGTAGAAGGTGTTATTGGGAAGTATGGCGTACCAGGTGAAAATGAGAGTGGCGAGAGACTGGTAGATGTGTGTGTTGAGCAAGAGATGGTACCAAGTTGTAGCTTTTTCAAAAAGAAAGATAAAAACAAGTATACATGGGTAAGAGTGGCAAATGGAAGAGTGGTAGAAAGGGCGTTAATGGATTATGTGTTGATAACTAAAAGATAACTAAAAGAATGTTTGGAAGATTGAAAGACGTGCACGTATTTAGGGGTATGGCTAACGGTATGTCTGATAATTTTTTGGTGGAAGGAAAATTAGTTGTAGCAAAAGAGTGGGGGAATAGAGTAGGTGGATGTAAAAGGGAACTAGTGAAGGTTGAAGGTTAGAGAGAAAAATGTGGAAGTAAAGCGCATGGTAAGTGAGGCAAAGAGGGCAGCTGACCTGAGGTGGGGTCAGGGATTGGGTCATTCATATGAAGAGAATAAGAAGAAGTTTTGGAAAGAAGTGAAGAGAGTAAGGAAGGCTGGTTCAAGAATTGAAGAGACAGTGAAAGATGGAAATGGAAGGTTGTTAAAAGGAGAGGAGGCAAGGAAAAGGTGGGCAGATTTTTTGAAAGTTTACTGAATGTTGAGGATAATAGGGAGGCAGATATAATTGCTGTTGCAGGTGTTGAGGTGATGGGAGATGAGAATGAGAGAGAGATTACAAGAGAAGAAGTGAGGAGAGCACTATATGAAACGAAAGTAGGAAAAGCATCTGGTATGGATAGTGTGAGAGCTGAGATGTTGAAGGAAGGGGGTTTGGCTGTACTTGAATGGTTGGTGATATTGTTTAATATGTGTTTTGTGTAGTCAATGGTATCAGTAGATTGGGTTTGTGCGTGTATTGTACCACTATACAAGGGTAAGGGAGATGTGCATGAGTGTTGTAATTCCAGGGGTATTGGTTTGTTGAGTGTAGTTGGAAAAGTGTATGGTAGAGTAATGATTAATATAATTAAAGATAAAACAGAGAATGCAATCTTAGAAGTACAGGGTGGTTTTAGAAGAGGTAGGGGTTGTATGAATCAGATTTTTACAGTTAGGCAGATATGCGAGAAATATTTAGCAAAAGGTAAGGATGTGTATGTTGCCTTTATGGATCTGGAGAAAGCATATTATAAGAGTTGATAGGGAAGCAATGTGGAATGTGATGAGGTTATATGGAGTTGGTGGAAAGTTGTTGCAAGCAGTGAAAAGTTTCTACAAAGGTAGTAAAGCATGTGTTAAGATAGGAAATGAAGTGAGCGATTGGTTTTCGGTGAGAGTGGGACTGAGACAGGGATGTGTGATGTCACCGTGGTTGTTTAACTTGTATGTTGATGGAGTGGTGAGAGAGGTGAATGCTCGAGTGCTTGATCGAGGATTGAAACTGGTAGACGAGAATGACCATGAATGGGAAGTAAATCAGTTATTGCTTGCGGATAACACTGTACTGGTTGCAGACGCGAAAGAGAAGCTTGGCCGATTAGTGGCAGAATTTGGAAGGGTGTGAGAGAAGGAAGTTGAGAGTTAATGTGGGTAAGAGTAAGGTTATGAGATGTACGAGAAGGGAAGATGGTGCGAGGTTGAATGGAGAGTTACTTGAGGAGGTGGATCAGTTTAAGTACTTTGGGTCTGTTGTTGCAGCAAATGGTGGAGTGGAAGCAGATTTACATCAAAGAGTGAATTAAGGATGCAAAGTATTGGGAGCAGTTAACGGAGTACAGTAGTAAAAAATAGAGGGTTGGGCATGAATGTAAAGAGAGTTCTGTATGAGGAAGTAATTGTACCAACTGTGATGTATGGATCGGAGTTGTGGGGAATGAAAGTGATTGAGTGACAGAAATTGAATGTGTTTGAGATGAAGTGACAAAGGAGTATGGCTGGTGTATCTCGAGTAGATTGGGTTAGGAACGAAGTAGTGAGGGTGAGAACGGGTGTAAGAGTGGATATGAATGTGTTGAGGTGGTTTGGCCATGTTGAGAGAATGGAAAATGACTGTCAGCTAAAGAAGGTGATGAATGCCAGAGTTGATGGGAGAAGTACAAAAGGAAGGCCAAGGTTTGGGTGGATGGATGGAGTGAAGGAAGCTCTGGGTGATAGGAGGATAGATGGGAGAGAGGCAAGAGAGCGTGCTAGAAATAGGAATGAATGGCGAGCGATTGTGACGCAGTTCCGGTAGGCCCTGCTGCTTCCTCCGGTGCCTTAGATGACTGCGGAGGTAACAGCAGTAGGGGATTCAGCATTATGAAGCTTCATCTGTGGTGGATAATGTGGGAGGTTGGGCTGTGGCACCCTAGCAGTACCAGCCAAACTCGGTTTAGTCCCTTGTCAGGCTGGGAGGAACATAAAGAGGAGACGTCCCCCTTTTTGTGTCATTTGTTTGATGTCGGCTACCCCCCAAAATTGGGGGAAGTGCCTTGGTATATGTATGTATGTGTATCATTATCATCATAATAGCCCCATGAGTATCAGAATAAGTTAAGATTATAGTGCAGGATTTTGCCATTCCAGTTTCTTGTTAGTCAGAAAATATTGTGTTTTAGGTTTCTTTTAGTAACTATGTCTTTTTTGTGTATTTTAGGTGTAACTGCCCCAACTTTACACGTGGGAATGCTGTTTTCTACGGTTTGTTGGTACCGTGATCCACACGGTTTACCCTGGATTGAGTACCTACATACAGGAGCATCCAAAATCTGGTAAGTTGTAGTATTTTAAGATATTCTTTCTCTTTATGTACATCCTTACAATGGTGTATGGTGTACAACACTAATTTTTCCACTGAACATTGGCTTTGAAAGAAAAATTTTCAAGTAACTGTGTTTATTGTTAAGGGTTATACAGTCTGCCCTACTCGTCAGTGGATTCACTTATACACGGTTTATTATTTGGTACCAATTTAGAAAATTTTACATGGAAATACTATACTTTACACTGCAAAAAACAAAAACTTGCAAGAATATTGGAAAAAAACAAACATACTCAAATACACATGGAATATTATCCATTCTCCATGAGCTGAAGGAAAGTTTACTCCCCCCACCCTGAGACTCATGGTTTTAAAATTAGGGGAAAATCATGTTTTAGATTTCCCAATTAAAAGTTTTTCTAAAAAAATGAACAATTTTAGCTTAAAAGATAGAGTTGTCATATAATCACATATTTTGTAAAGTTAGAGTTTTAGCATTTTTTCATTTAGAATTACATACTATTTTAAAGAAAAGATACATTTCAAACATTCCTCTTTATTTTAAATAGAGAGAGAAAGAGAGGATAAACTTATACATCAGGCCTGAGTTTTGTTGTACTGTACAGATGTTAGTTTGGGCTGTCGAGCTCGTGCATGGGAATTTAGATTTTAAAGACGTATTTATATTTTTTTCTACATCTATTACAAATATGAAAAAAGAATCATTAGTAGAATTGAACATATCCTATAATATTATTACTATTACTACTACTATCCAGCTACAACCCTAAGTAGAAAAACAGGCTGCTAGAAGCCTAAGGGCTCCAAAGGGTGAGCAGCCCAGTGCAGAAATGAAATATTATAGAGGGATAGAGAAAAGACAAATAGAAATAATGAAAAAAAAAATAAAATGCTTTGAGATTAGTAACATTAAATTGGATCAGTCATATGTATTTTATGAATTGAGTTATGTCAACCTGTTCAACAAAAAAGTATTTGCAACAGATTTTAACTTCTGAAGTTCCACGGATACAATTAGCAGATTTAGGAAGATCATTCCACAATATGGCATCTTAAAAATCTTTCTTTTAATGAAAGTAGTTATTTTTTTCCATTAAATAAGAAATTTATCAGCACATAAGAAATTTTATATAAATTTCAAAATAATTTTGCAGCTTGAAATAACACTTTATCTAAAAGAAAGTTAAATTCTTATCGCTGAATTACATATATTTTATTTCTATGAACTTCCCCTTTTGTTCTCTCTTCAGAAGCTTGTTTTAATTGACCTTTATCCATAAAATTTTTAAAATCTTTAAATTTCCCACTGTCTTTCCATTCAATAAACACACACCCTTAGTAAAGGGAGGGAAATTCTAGTGGTAAGTGGTAAATGACATGCCAGTCGGGCAATGCAGTTGAACCTTGCAGTAATGGACTAGTAGGGGAGAAGGGCTGTCCTGTACTACCTATAGTCTGTTGTCACCACAGAAGGTTTTCTGAAACATGAAATAAAACAAAATTATACCAATTTCTATAGGCTACAGGCCTACTATATGTGCATTGTATTTGGGTAACACCTAATTGAGCAGTTGAGATCGTTATACTTACGTTTAATCCATAACTGGAATACAAACCACGCTATGTATTACTGGTATTACCTTCGGCGTAGCTGAAATGACGAACCATTAAAATTTAGCGAAGGTTAACTACCCGCACCGCTAGTTAGCTTGCTACCGCTCACACTCACACACTTGTGATTTAGCTCACTTTACTTTTGACGGAGTGAACAGACGTTGCCGCTCTTCATCCTCTGCCTTTATTGGACTGTCATTAATCTGTTTTTGCTTTTTCTTTGTTCTAGTGTGTGTTTGTGTGTTGACTTCTGCAAGCATGCACACCTGGCCTGGACTCACCGGCCGGCCCTGCGGAACTTTTATGTCAGCGGTGGAGACCAACCCCCACACCCTTTGTCCCTGCCTGCAGGGGTCAACAGTGTCATTGTAACAACAAGTGTAGTGAGTGTAGGTAGTGGTCTGCCTCCAAGTGGGAGAGGTTTGGGTGACGGCGGAAGAAGGAGTCTAAGCAGGATATTTCTCCTTCGAAGGCTCCTTCGAAAGGGGAAAAACCCAAGGCCTCTTCTTCCGTCTCCCGACCCTCCTCCAAAGCTCCTAGTCGTTCGGTCTCTTCCGAGAGACCGTCGAGTAGTAATGTAGACCAATTTAATATCTGCCAACCCCGGTCCTCGAGAGATGTTGTTGCTTCCCCTAGCGAAGCGGCCCCACCTCTCTCCCCAGGTGAGGCCTTGTCAATAACTTTCCTGTTTCAGGTTTGGTCTTCCTTGGGGCTCCTGGGTCCGCCCTCCAAGAACTCACTGCTGCAAATCATCCACTGGAGTGCTAGTGTGCAGCAGTCATCGTCGCCGTCGGAGGTAGATCCTCTGGCCCTTGTCGACGTTGTAGTGTCAGAGGTGTCACCTGCAATTTCGACCGACTCCCCTGCTCCTCCAGACTGTCCAGCTGTTGCTGCCGACTTAGTTTACCCCGTTCCTGATCATCCTTCAAGGGGGAAACTAAGTCCGTCTGTCTCTCCTGCGAGTGTTTCTAGTTCACTCATACAGACTCCTCATCGGAGGACTGCTGCGGCTCACGGTCACCTTGCTGATCCAACGACCCCTAGAGGGCCTCTTTGCTGTAAAGCTCGCCCTCCGCTTCGCCTTAGAGGTCTCCCTTCACCATCGGTGAAAAGGCACCTTTTCGGCTCTTTTGCTTCGTCGTCACAGTCGTCACCCGCAGAGGAGTCTCCGTTGCAGTCGTCTTTTGGCCCTCGACCTTCGACCGTGCATGGACCTACTTCCATCGACGCTGCTACTAGTCCTCCGACATCGGTCCTGGACTTATCTGCATATCGTTCGTGATCTCCATCGGTGGATGTTCACCCTTCCAAAGGGCACATCCCGGTTCCTGATCTACCTGCCAGCCGACCTGCCGACCTTCCATCGCCGTTCCTGTTCCCGGTAAAGCCTCTTGAGCCCCTACCGAAGTGCACAGCTGCACGCGATCGCCCTTCAGCTCGCCAATCTCCTGCAGTGCACCAGCGCTCACCAGCAGCCCATCAGCACCAGCCTGCTCGTCAGCGCTCTACAACGCTTTGGCACGCTCCTTCACCTGCTCAGCGCCTACCAGCGCGCCAATGATCTCTGGCGCCACCGAGCCCACCAAAACTGCGCACATACGCGCAACTTTGGTCTCCTGCTCACTAACCTAGACGGCAGCTGCAAGCTAGCTGCTCCTATGCGCCAGCGCTCTCCCACACGCCAGCGGTCCCCTACGCGCTAGTGCTCTCCTGTGCACAAGCGCTCTTCTGCATACCAGCACTCTTCTGCGCACAAGTGCTCTTCGCGCGCCAGCACTCTCCTGCGCACCAACACTCTCCTGTGCGACAGCGCTCTCCCGCGCGCCAGCGCTCTCCTACACGCCATCACTCCCTTGCTCGCATGCGCCATCACACTCGCCCGCGCGTACATGCCATATCTCTCCTGCGCGCCAGATCTCGCCTGCACGCTCGCCCACGCACCAGCACTCTCCCGCACGCTCGCCATCTCTCTCTTACGCGCCAGCGCTCTCCTAAGCGTCAGCGCTCTCCTGCTCGCCAGATCTTTCCCCCAACCGCACGCACCAGTTCATGCGCACCCCACACTTGCCCCATGCGCATGCCAACACTCGCCACTCGTTCGCGCGCGCAAGCCAGCTCTCGCCCACGCGCCAGCTCTCACCCGCGCGCGCGGGTCAGCGCCCACCAGCACATGCACAGGAACTGCACTCGGTCAGGTCACCATCGCCTCACTCCCCTCCCTGCAAACGCCTTTCAACGTGCCCATCGGGAAAAGGGGATGAGGCTTCTGCAGAGGGGTTCAGGATCCCAAAACTGCCTTCTTCTAAGGCAGACCCACCTATAACGGAAACTCCTATCGGTCAGTCAGCAGCCATGGTTCAGTTCCTTAGTCAGAGTTGTAGCACAGGCCTTCAGTGCTCATCGGAGCAGCCTGTAGCTCTTGACTCTCGGCACAGAACCATGGCTTCTTCCACCCCCCTGAAGAGGAAAAGAGGAGTCACTGACGTGGTCACTTCCTCGATGGTAAAACTGACTCCGGTCAGGCCATCAAGGCTAGTCCCTCCTGTATCATCCCTGGGATACTCTTCCACCTCACCATTGCCAAGGGAGTCTTGTGAGGAAAGGACCTCCTCCATTCCACCCTCAGAGGAAGCCTCCCCTCACGCAGAGAGTTCCCTACCTTCATCGAAGATCAGGAAGGACACGACATCTAGGCTTTCGATGTTGGAGTCCTACCTCCTTCCTCGGAAGGAGCCCAAAGACTCCAAGACCTTGCCAAAGTCCTCCACTAGGACTACCAAGACGTAGACAGCCAGCCACTTGAGGGATGTCCACGACCCACCCCGGGAAGAGCTCTCGTGGTTGGAAGTGTTTAACGATGAGTTTCCAGATTCTTTTGTGCCAGTTGCTCCTCGTTCGCCACTCTCAGAATTCACGCTTGGGAAGGTGTCGAAGAAGTCTCTTTTCACCAAAATGGTTCTGTCAAGGTCATCAAAAAGAGCTCTTAGGATGATGGGAGACTGGATGGAGTCCAAAAAGGACCAAGGTAAAGCAGCCTTCGTGTTTCCTCCAACTAGACTAGCATCTAGATCTAGTATCTGGTACGAGATGGGAGAAGTTCTCGGCTTAGGAGTTCCTGCCTCTGCCCAGGGAGATTTCTCAAGTCTAGTAGACGCTCCTCGTCGATCAGCCATGAGGAAGACCAAGATTCTTTGGTCTACTTCGGAGTTAGACCATCTTCTCTAAGGCGTTTTTAGAGCCTTCGAGGTTTTCAATTTTCTCGATTGGACTCTTAAGAGCCTTGGGCAAGAAGGTTTCTGCCCTTAAAGAAGGTGACACTACAAGTCTAATCCACATCATGTCCTATATGGATAAGGCGTTACGAGACGGATCGAATGAGTTGGCTGCGCTGTTCGCAGCAGGGATTCTTAAGAAAAGAGCTCAGATGTGTTCGTTTCTGTCTCTTGGGGTTACTCCCTTTCAGAAATCGGAATTGTTATATGCTCCTCTGTCTTCCTCTCTTTTTCCACAAGAACTAATTAGAGAGATTTCATCCGCATTGACTCAAAAGCCACCCAAGATCTGGTCTCAAAGACGGCAAGAAAGGTCCTACCAGCCTCCTTTTCTAGCCGCAAGCCAAAGGAAGACGCACCTTTCCCTAAGTTTTATCAGCCCTATCGAGGGAAGACTTCCAGCAGGGGTAGCTCTAGGCCCGATGGAAGGAGAGCAAAGAGGAGAGGATTCAGAACAGGGCGAAGCAGAGTCTGACTGCTTTTGCCTTCAGGCAGTAGCAGCCAGACTACACAACTTCTGGCAAGCGTGGGATATGGGGGGGCAGACCTTTGGTCAGTACAACTTCTGAAGGAGGGTTACAAAATCCCTTTTATAGGGAAACCTCCTTTGGTTTTAGCTCCATTAGATCTCTCTTCCAGATACAGAGAGGAGTCAAAGAGGCAAGCTTTACAACTCCAAGTGTCTCTCTTGTTGGAGAAGGGGGCCATAGAGAGGATGCAGGATTTACAGTCACCAGGGTTTTACAACCGCCTGTTCCTGGTACCCAAGAACTCTGGGGGATGGCGTCCAGTCCTGGATGTAAGTGTACTCAACACATTTGTTCTAAAGACAAAGTTTTCTATGGAAACTTCAAAGTCAGTTCTTGCAGCAGTAAGAAAGGGCGACTGGATGGTCTCATTAGACCTCCAGGATGCTTACTTTCACATCCCCATTCATCCGAGCTTCAAGCATTATCTGAGGCTCGTCTTCAAGGGGGAAGTGTTTTAGTTTTCAGCCCTGTGTTTCGGCCTCAGCACCGCCCCTCAAATATTTACGAAACTTATGCTCAATGTAGCAAGGATACTCCACTCAAGAGGCATCAGAGCCTCCCTGTATCTAGACGATTGTCTTCTCAGAGCTCAGTCTTACGATCACTGCCTGAAGGATCTTCAGATAACTTTGAAACTAACAGAAGAATTGGGTCTTCTTGTCAACAAGGACAAGTCTCTCCTGACACCATCACAAAAGATACTTTATTTGGGGATGGTGATTCTGAGTCGGGTTTTTCGGGCTTTTCCGTCTCCCTTAAGGACGGAACAAGCCATCTTGAAACTGCAATCTTTTCTAAAGAAGCAGAAGTGTTCTGTGAGGAAATGGATGAGCCTGTTGGGAACCCTCTCCTCGTTGGAACAGTTTGTCTCTTTAGGAAGGCTGAACCTTCGTCCTCTCTAATTCCACCTCAATCATCATTGGAACAAGAAGGATTTTGAGGCAATGTGCATTCCAGTTACGGAATCTATAAGAAGTTGCCTTCAGTGGTGGAATGATCCGGACAAGTTTCAAGAAGGTTACCCCTTAGAATAGAAGAACCCAGACCTTGTGTTGTGTTCCGACGCCTCGAACTCGGGGTGGGGAGCAAAATGGGCAAGTTGGAAGTTTCGGGGTTGTGGACAGAAGTTCAGAAGAACTTCCACATCAGTCAAAAGGAATTGTTAGCAGTCCTGTTGGCCCTCAGAAGCTTCGAAGGGTCAGTTTTGAACAAAGTGGTGCAGGTCAATGCCGACAACACCACAGCATTGGCTTACATTGCCAAGCAAGGCGCAACCCACTCAATATCCCTTTACGAGACTGCGAGGAATCTCCTCATCTGGACAAAGGAAAGGAATGTAGATCTGATTACAAGGTTCATTCATGGGGAGAAGAACGTGATGGCAGACAGCCTCAGCAGGAGAGGTCAAGTTCTGTCCTCAGAGTGGACACACAGATTCTGCAAGAATCTGTGGTGACTTTGGGGTCGCCCGTGCATAGACCTTTTCGCGACCTCGAAGACAAAGAGGCTAGAGACTTATTGCTCCCCAGTGCCAGATCCCGAAGCAGTTCACACAGACGCTTTCCTGCTAGATTGGTCCAATCTGGACGTGTACGTTTTTCCACCGTTCAAGAGCCTCTACGAGGTGTTACAAAAGTTTGTGGCAAGCGAAGTGACCAGAATGACTCTAGTGGCCCCCTTTTGGCCCTCAAGGGAATGGTTCACAGAGGTACTGGAATGGATGGTGGACACTCCAAGAAGCCTTCCATTAAGAGTAGGTTTACGCAAACAACCCTACTTGGAAAGGTACCATCAAAGTCTCCAAAATCTTCAGCTAACTGCCTTCAGACTATCAAAAAACTCACAAGAGCTAGAGGTTTTTCGAAGGAGGCAGCTACAGCTATTGCAAGAGCAAGAAGAACTTCGACCATCAGGGTTTATCAATTCAAGTGGGAGGTTTTTAGTGAATGGTGCAGAGTCAACTCTGTTTCCTCATCCAGTACCTCTGTAACTCAGATTGCTGACTTCCTGTTATACCTGTGAAGGAAGCGAAATTTTTCATCATCTACCATCAAGGGATACAGGAGTATGTTAGCAACTGTATTCAGGCACAGAAACTTGGACCTTTCGAATAATAAAGATCTACAGGAACTTCTTAAATCTTTTGATACATCAAAATAACGTCACCAGGATTCTCCAGCTTGGAATCTGGATATAGTCCTGAAGTTCCTTATGAGTGACAGGTTTTAGCCCTTGCACTTTACTTCCCTTAAGGACCTCACGTTGAAGACTCTCTTCTTGGTTAGTCTAGCAACAGCCAAGAGAGTTAGTGAAATCCATGCGTTTAGTAAAACGTTGGTTTTCGAGATAACCTAGCTATCTGCTCATTGCAGTTAGGCTTTCTCGCCAAGAATGAACGCCCTTCTCAACCTTGGCTTAGGCTTTTGAGATTCCGAATCTTTCGGATGTGGTTGGCGAAGAGTTGGAGAGAGTCCTTTGCCCAGTAAGAGCCCTGAAGTTCTACCTGGACAGAACAAAAGACTTGCGAGGCAAGTCGGAACCTCTATGGTGCTCGGTCAAGAAGCCCTCATTGCAGATGTCAAAGAATGCCCTTTCATTCTTCATCAGACTTTTGATAAGAGAGGCTCATGCACATTGCAGTGAAACAGACCTTAGACTTTTAAAGATCAAGACACACGAAGTTAGAGCTGTAGCAACTACAGTGGCCTTCAAAAAGAATAGATCGTTGCAGAGCATCATAGACACAAGCTTTTGGAGGAGAAAATCTGTGTTCGCTTCACACTATTTGAAAAATGTCCAGACTCTTCATGAGGACTGCTACACTCTGGGACCACTCGTAGCTGCGAGTGCAGTAGTGGGGGAAGGATCCACTGCTACATTCCCATAATCCTAATACCTTTTTCGTCTCTTGAAACTTTTAATTTGTTTTTATGGTTGTTTCGTGGAGATTGCGACAGTCTTCCGCAATCATTGATTTGGTCAGGTGGTCAATTTTGTTCCTTGAGAGCGCCCGGAACTGGGTATTAGAGGAGGCTCTGTCACATAGAGGTATGTACACCGATTTGACAGCATCTAGAGGTCTTCAGCTCCCTGGGAGGATCGCTGAATCTCATAAGGAAAGCGGACATATGAGGCAGAGAATTATTGAAGTCAGCTTCCTTATCAGGTACGAACCCTTTAGCTTGTTTTTATTAACTCTGAAGCAGAATTCCAACTATATTGGCCGTCTCTAACCCTCCTCCAAAGGTGTTAATCAGCTATATATATATAACTACCAGGTAAGTCTTATGTTTGAAAATTATATTTTCGTTATAAAATAAATTTTTGAACATGCCTACCCGGTAGTTATATATAATTAAATTCCCACCCTCCTCCCCTCTAGAGACTAGAGGCATAGAAGATCTAAGGAATCATGGAATGGTTCCAGGTACCTCACTGGAGGGCACGCAGGTGGTACACCTGGCTATCCAATCGGCAATTGGCGCAAGTTTTAAATTTTCTTCCGTGACGTCAAGGACGTAAGCTATATATATAACTACCGGGTAAGTATGTTCAAAAATTTATTTTATAATGAAAATATCATATTAACAACTGGGAATCTTGCTTGTTTTGTATTACAATAAAATAGCTAAAAAATATAGGTGTATGAAAAACTGGTAGGTTATTTATTGACGTGTATCATCAATGAATCTTGTTTGTATTACAATAAATTTGCTAAAATGCTAGTTTAAAAAACCAGGTAGGCTCTTTATTGTATGTACGGTGCTGTATTGTTCAGTAAAATGTCTATGGTTAAAAATATGAGTGGGAAAGAAAGCGTGTTGTTTACTGTACGCCTGATGAAAATGTACTTATCTATAGTAAGGGTAACATTAATAAAGTATATACAGTATGTACTGCAAATTACTGTATATATAGTATATTTACAGCATAGTACTGTACATATTGTGTTATGGTAGTTTGTTAATTGGTGTTCATGAGCCACATTCTATATATTTTTTTCTGAAAAATGTCTTAAAACTATTCATAAATGTATCTAAATTTTTTATGATGATATTTTAGTACTGTTTATATATCAAAAATAGGCAATTACAAGCATTTTGAATGGCATTTTAAGTATTCATGGTTTTGCTCTATTGGGGGGGGGGCAGTTTGGCCCCTAACCCCTGCGAATCCAGGAAGGATGACTGTATACAGTATATATGGATGTATTCATGTTCAAAATTTGATAAGTGAAATGAAAAAGAAGCCATAATTGAAAGTGTTTGTTACTTGAAGACAAAGGCAAAAATAACTCTGTTGACAGTGCAGCTTGGCCAGGCAATTCAGCCTTTTGTTCTTAGCCATCCATTGATATCAATGCTTGATGAATTCAATTATTTTTTCAATGTTTGCTTTTGTTATACTTCTATAAGCTTTTGAGAAGATTTTCTTGCATATAGTTTTTAGCATTTACTCATTGCCAAGAGAATTTCTAAGAAATAAAGACTTGCTATATTTTAAAAATTTGTCATTCTCTTTTGTGTAATTTAGAATTTCTCTCTCTTATATTTCTATATATATTCAAACTATGCTTTTTGATTGACATCAAATTATTACTACTAAAAGAAGCCTACAATATGATGATAAGATAAATGGCGAGTGTAAATTGTAAAGGAAATTAATGAAAAAGGAATTTAACATTGAACAATGCACTAATCGATGTACTGTAGTCACATTACTCTTATTTGGTAGTTTAACAAAATCATTTAGCTGAAATATCCAACTCTAAGGGCTGGAACCAAAATTAGTTCCTTTTATTTTATTTTCCTTTTCTTGTTTGCCTATTTCTATACTGTAAATGTATCAGAATATATAATCTAAATTTTAGGAATTATGTAGAATTTTATTGTTTTATTTTTCTTATAGGACTATTATTCTAATTAAATCAGTAATTTGTAAGATTTTTGATAGATTCAAGATTTTGTTATAAAACAACCTTTCATCAGTATAAAGCTTGGTCACAAAATTCAGATTGTACAGGTAATGTTTCTTTCTTGAACTTTGCCAAAATCTTTTAACATATCAGATTCACAAACACAGAATAAAGGAAAGACGTTTGTCCACATTCATATTCATAGAAAGTATCAGTTATGATACTAATGGGAATAACTTATTTCTTAGGTATGGTGTTGCGGCCAATCAGGAGGATAAGCTGTCTGCAGCTCTCAAGAAAATTGTTCCTGACTTTGTTAAAGATTCTGCTATATGGCTCCCTTCAGATACTGCCATGGTTAGTAGTTTATTTTGATATGCATTATTTTTTTTCTTAAAATGCAAGGTTAAGAAGTTCTTAGACAATTCTGTATGTTGTTTTGTTGACAGGCATTCCTTTTTTCAAAGTAATGTCCATTACTGTACATTGTGTTCAGTAGTCCAAATAATGAACACAATGGCCAGAAAAAATATTATACATTACATTTAATTAACAAGTTATTATTACCTTTGAGGTATTTATATATTTTTTATCTTATTTTATGATTAGTGATTTGATTGTTGAATGTATTACACAGTTGTATGTTTGATCTTTATCCTGTAAGTTTCAAGATTATTTTTTTCCATATGAAATCCTTGTTTTAATGTAGTTTTTATCTATCTGTTTTGCAATTCTTCTAGAGATAGCTTATTTACTTCTTTTGGCGATTGGGTACCACGAGATAAGACCTAAAGAAATTTTGCATGCATCTCTCATGTCCTAACCAGTAAAACAGATGAAATATTCATATTTTTCCTGATTTTTTTTTCTATTTATCAGTATTTCTTTTTCAATGTAACCTACTAATGATAAATTGCCTGCATATGCTTTGAGGCCGTAATTTTTCAATATAGGACTTGATCATAAGATGCCTGAATATTCATGAATGCAAGGCAGATTAGAGCATGCTATTCTGGAAGGAATGAATCCATATCCCCATAGGCATCCCTGCCCCTTGATAGGGCCAGTGGGGCAATCATGTTACTGTATTAGTATTATTATTATTATTATTACTGACATTGCTAGCCAAGCTACAACCCTAGTTGACAAAGTACAATGCTATAAGCCCAAGGGCTCCAACAGGGAAAAAAGTCCAGTGACAAATGTTGAAGTAAATAAACTACATGAGAAGTAATAAATAATTAATAAGAATTATTTTAAAATTTGTAACAACATTAATATGATTTGCCATATTTGAAATAAACTATGATGAGAGACTTATGTCAGCCTGTTCAACATAAAAAATATTCTCTAAGTTTGAACTTCTCAAGTTTTGGCAATTCAACTGCATTATTAGGAAGATCATTTTAAAATATGGTCATATATGGAATAAAACTTCTTGAATACTGTATAGTATAGTGCCTTATGATGGAGATGGCATGACTGTTAGAATGAGCTGCATACCTAGTATTTTGTGCAAGATGGCACTGTCTGGGAAGATCTTGATGCAAAGGATGGTCAATGTTACAAAAAATCTTGTTATATGTATAAAGGACTAACCAAATGACAGTACCAGACTATACTAGATCAGGAAAAAAGTAATTTAATAGGTCGCAACAAATGAAGATGTGATAAGATATGATTCAGCAGCTGAAGACCGGACAGGAAAACAGTACTCGAAACAAGGCAGAATGAAAAATTTATAGCCTTTCAAAATAGATTGACCACCTAAAATCTTAAATTTTCTCATTAAGCCATTTTTTTTTATTCAATTGATGAAGAGACTTACAGAATGTATTTCTCTAAAGTGAATTTGTTATCTATAATCACACATAAAATTTAAAAAAGAGTTATATAGAGTTAAAGGAACATTATCATTGCTGAGATCTCTATGTTGAGGAGCCACTGACTTTGACCTACTTGCAATCATACTTTGAGTTATGTTAGGGTTCACCTTTATGCCCCATAATTTGCACCATGCTTTGATTTTAGCTAGATCTCTATTAAGCAATTCAGCAATGCCAGATTTACATGCAAGAGATGGAGTTGATGCAAAGAGAGTAGCATCATCTGCATATGCAACAAGTTTGTTTTCTAGGCAAACCGAGTCATGAAAAGTAATAAGCCAAGAACATTACCCTGAGGAACACCAGATATCACATTCCTATACTCACTATGTTGCCCATCAACAACTCCTCTTTGCGATCTATTGCTCAAAAAATTAAATAATGATGCTGAGAAAAGACCTACTGATTCCCAACTGTTTGGGTTTGAAAACAAAGGCCTCATGATTAACATTGTCAAAGGTAGCACTAAAATCAGGGCCAATCATATTATTATTATTACTAACCAAGCTGCAGCCATAGTTGGAAAAGCAAGGTGCTATAAGCCCAAGGGCTCCAACAAGGAAAAATACCCCATTGAAGAAAGGAAATAAATAAAATACAGTCATAAGAAGTAATGAACACTTAAAATGAAATATTTTAAGAATGGTGATAAATTGAAACATCATAATATATAAACTAAAGAAACTTATTAAGCATAAGCCTGTTCAACATAAAAAAAACATTTGCTTCCAGCTTTAACTTTTGAAGTTCTACCATTTCAACTGCCAAATTAGGAAGATCATTCCACAACTTGGCCACAGCTGGAATAAAACTTCTAAAATAATGTGTAATATTAAGCCTAATGATGAAGAAGGCATGACTATTAGAATTAACTGCATACCTAGTATTACGAACAGGATGATACTGTCCATGAAGATCTGAATGTAAAGAATAGTGAGAATTTTGAAAAATCTTATGTAACATGCATAACAAACTAATTGAGCGACGATGCCAGAGATTAATATTTAGATCAGGAACAGAATGTAAGTTCATTCCCAACAAATTGATGAGAATCACCAGCTGAAGACAAGACAGGAGAACAATACTTGAAACAAGGTAGAATGAAAGAATTAAAATACTTCAGAATAGATTAATCACTGAAAAAATCTTGAAAGTCATTCTCAGTGAGCCCATTTTTTTCAGAATTGAAGAAGACACAGACCTAATATGTTTCTCAAAAGTAAGCTTGCTGTCGAGGGTCACACCTAAAATTTTAAAAGTCATAAAAGAGTTAAAGAAACATTAGCAATGCTAAGATCCAGATGTTAAGGAGCAACTGTCCTTAACCTGCTTACAATCATACTTTGAATTTTGTTATGATTCAATTTCATGCCCCATGATTTACACCATGCACTAATTTTAGCTAGATCTCTATTAAGGGATTCATCATGCCCAGATCTATATTCAGGAGACAGAATTGATGCAAAGAGAGTAGCATCATCTGCATATGCAACAAGCTTGTTTTATAGGCCAAACCACATGTCTTGTGTATATTGTATGAAAAGTAATGGCCCAAGAACGCTACCCTGATGAACACCAGGTATCGCATTCCTATACTCACTATGGAGCCCATCAACAAGAACTCTGTGATCTATTACTTAAAAATTCAGTAATGATGCTGAGAAAAGACCCACCCACTCCCAACTGTTTGAGTTTGAAAAGAAGGGCCTCATGATTAACACGGTCAAAGGCAGCACTAAAATCAAGGCCAATCATACAAACTTCCTGACCACAATCAAGGGATTTCTGTACAGCATTGGAGATTGTAAGAAGGGCATCACATGCTCCAAGGCCTTAACGAAAGCCAAATTGCAAACTAAGAAACAGATGACTATCTTTAGCAAATATATTTAGAAGTTTATGTAAATTGGGTGGTAATCAGTTGGACTCTAGTCACCACAAACACATTTACATATTGGAGTAACATTACCAATTCTTAAACAAGTGCTAAAAGCTCCTCTTTTTGCTACCTTGCACAAAATAACATATAACTTTAGAGCTAATAAATCTGCTGTCTTTATAAAAAAAAAAACAAGGTAAAAATACGATTTGGGTCTACACCTCCTTTTAAGTATCAAGGTCCAACAAGAGAGCTTTGATTTTAAGGAATCAAAATGCTAAACTAGTTAGTTTAGTCTCAGTAAAACAAGATTGAGAAAGATTAAGTTTCTCAGTACTCTGCTTACTGTCAAATACATCAACCAAAAGGGTTGCCTTTTCCTTTGGACAGTGAGTGACCGAGCCATCTGGTTTAAGCAAAGGAGGAACTGTTACATCTACGCCAAAGCATGCAGATTTAAGGGTAGCCCGCCATTTAAGTTTCTGGGCTGTACCAAAAAGGGTTTCTTATATGGTTAAATTGTATTCATTTGCAGTTGAAGCATAGGCTCTCTGAGTAAAAGTTTTAAGTTGAGTATTGTTGTTCTAAGTCAAATTTGTTCTGTTATCCTTCCTTAGGCTATTTTTCCCTGTTGGAGCTCTTAAACTTATAGCATCTTGCTTTTCCAACTAGGGTTGTAGCTTAGCTAGTAATAATAATGATAATAATAATAATGATAATAATACGAAAGCCACTCCAGAACGATTTAATTTCGTGCTGTAAGGCATTACTGTTCGTGGATCTACCATAAGTCTGGAGGGAAGATGTGAGGCTGAAGTTGAGAATAGGATAAAAGCAGCCTGGGAGAAGTGGAGGGAAGTAGCAGGAGTGTTATTTGATGAGAAAATGCCAATTAAGCTAAAAAACAAAATCTATTGCACAGTAATAAGACAAGTGTTAATATATAGATCAGAGACGTGGGCTCTTGACATAAAGAGGAAGCAAACATCGAGAGAACCAAGATGAGAATGCTTAGGTGGAGTATGTAAGTATCACTGCTTGAAAGATTGAAAAATTATGAGATAAAAAGAATGACAGGTATAGTACAGATTAAAGAGGTGGATCAAGCATCTGATTCTCCCGACATTTAATACTTCATTCAGTCACCGAGTCTAGATATGAGGATCTAATTTTAAATATGTTTTTTATTTCTATCCTCCGTACTACAATACTGTGATAGAAACCACAGGAAAACAATGTAGAGTAGGACATTGGGTTACCTATTGTGTTAATATACTGCACCTAAGCAGTTGTCTGTGTTTATGAGGTGATCCACTCAAGGGCACCACGTATTCGCTGATTCTCAATCTACACGGGTGTGTATGTTACCTAACCCCCTGCGAATAAGGAGGGATGGGGGTTTTGTTGCCTTTGTCGTCTCGCAGGCTTTCAAACTGTGGCCAATGAAATTAGCTCCAAATGCTGTTATTATATCAAAAATAAATTTAAGCTTAGCGTATATTTCAAAATTATGGATGAATTGTCGACTTGTAGATAAGGTCTTAGGATGCCTTATGTACACTATGCGAAGATATTATTTAAAGCTGATGAGTAATATTGCTCCTGTACAAAGTATTCAGTTATTTTTTTATTTAATATTGATGAATTACACTTTTTTCTGTCTTTGTTCATGAATCAGATCTAAATGACACTATGAATCATAATGTAAAACGTCACTGATAGTACTTCAAGTACTGTTTTAGGTTTCAGAACATACTTTCACCTATTTTGCATCATGTATGGTTATGGAAGACAGGAATTACTGTCTCCAGTATAGGTTATATACTGGTTGATTATCATCTAGCCAGTTCAAAGAAATTTCAGGTTTCTAACTTTTAATATATTTTAGGTTCCTCCTACGGAGCTGGTCCGGGAAGGCGTTCGTGTTTGCCGTGTTGTTCAAGATCCTGGGCAGTTTGTTGTTGTTTTTCCAGGTGCATTTACTTCTAGTGTTTGTAAAGGATATCTGATCTCAGAAAGTGCATTCTTTGCAAGACCACAGTATTTTGATCGTGCAGTTGCTGTAAGTGTTTTATGTATTTATATATTTTGAGTGATAGTCTTGGAATTTATTTGTTTAAATAGTAATCAATTAAAAATTTTTAGCTTGTCATCTTGGTATTTTACATTTATACTCTATATCAGTTAGAGTTATAGGTGTTTAACATTAATACCTTCTATCACTAAGAAATACCAAATACTTTACTGTATATATTAAAACTTGACTTTACCCAGTCTCCACCTCATAAAAGAAGATTTAGTTTCCAACATACTTGAGAGTCCATACTTCATTTTGCCGACAAAGAAGCTTTTCTTCATTTTCTTAAGAATTGGTATCATTAAAAGTGTGAAAGCAAATGTCTGATACCTGTTCTGTAATTTAGTTTTGCAAGAAACCAATAAAGAAATAGTCTTGTTAAATTGGGAACAGATGACCAATGCCTGTTAGGATGGGCTGACTATAATATTAGATATTAATCACCAATATTTTATGTTTCTAATGATTTTCTGGGAGATAGAATTAGATGCTCTTAGGGGTATTGAAGTCTTGCTTCAGCATTAAATTTTATGCAGGACACTTCAAGTCCTAGTCATGATCACATAGTGAAACATTTTCTGATATTTTTAAGGTTCAGCTACAATTACAGCAATTTGTTCCCGTACTTACAAACCTTCCTTTATTTATGTGGATTATCTTTCAGTGTGGTTGGAAGGTAGGCATTAGACTTTATTTGCGAGGTGGCAACCCTGCCCAACCGCTTGAGCGGGTAGGCAGGGGGTTACCCAGCCGCCTCTATACATACTCTCGCAGCAGTGAGAGACGTCACTTTTTCTTTTGGCTCGGTAGAGATCGGATGTGTCCTCTCTCTCCCTGACTGTCACTGGACTTCTTGATTTTGCTTTCTCTTTTCAGGTGTGCATGTTATCTCTACCATCGTGTGCGGTACATTCATGTCTTCATTGGAGACTGACCCTCACTCTCTTGTGTGCTTCGTGCAAAGGGCATCTCTGGGATTAAGGTTTGCCCTGCGCAGAGTGTAGGGAGTGGCCTGCCTCCTAATGGGAGAAATTTGGGCGGCGCAGGAAGAAGGCAAAGCGCGATCTTTTTCCCTCATGGGCGAGGTAAGTGCGTTCTTCTTCACGCACCCCCAAATCTCTCTTTAAAGCTCCTTCTCGCTCACGCTCTTCCGAGGGACGATTAAGTAGGAGCGCAGACTGACTAACTCCTTGGCAACCTCGGGGTACCGGTGGGGTTGTTGCTTCCCCTAGAGGAGCAACTTCTCTAGCCGCTAGCGAGCCATTCTCCCTTTCAGATTTGTTGCAGGTGTGGTCGTCCTTAAGGATTTCAGGACCCCTTTCGAAGGAGAAGTTGCTGCGCCTTCTTCAGTGTTCTGCCAGGAAGGAACCTTCTCTGGAGCCATCGACATCTCACGCTCTGGAACTGTGCGAGGTCCATCTTTCGCCTTCTGGCCCTTCCACGCATGGACGAGGTGATCGCTCGCGTTCGCCTCTCCAACAGCCCCCTGCTGACAACGAACCCTCTCTCCATCCTGTGACCTCGTCGTCCCGTAATCTTCAACCCTTTGTTTCTCCCCACAGGAATCCGCAGGTTACAGATGTAAATCTTCCAGGGACCAGCGTTCCTACCACCAGCAGCACTAAAGGACGAGCATCGCCATCAACCTACCCTTCTGGACACTCCTCCTCAAAAGATCTAACGGCTCGTAGGTTATCACGATCCAAGCGCGCTTCTTTTAGAAGGGGCTCACGCTCTAGAGCCTCGCGCTCACGAGACTGCAGGTTTCAACGCTCTCTTCGGAGCCGTTCCTCTTCACGAGGACAAGTCTCAAGATTGCATTCTACACGATCACGAGCAAAGTCTAGATCTAGGTTCAAATGCTCGCATTCTAGATCTCTGCGATCGAGATCGCGAGAACGGTGTTGCGCTCACGAGAATGACGCTCCCATTCATGAGGGCGGCGTTCACGCTCGTGAGAGTACCGTTGATGAGAATGGCATTCACGTTCGTAAGATAGGCATTCGCAACATTCACGCCGTTCTCAAACGAGAGCTAGACGCTCCCGTTTACGAACATCTTGTCCACGATCACGAACCGTGCGTTCGCAATCAAGGTCTAGACATTGCACATCAAGAAGTAGAGGTAGGTTCAAGCGCAGTCCATCAATGCGTATCCCCTCAACCAGACCTTCTTCCAAACGACCTTGGTCCGGATCTGATGATGAAAATGACCATTCCTCAAACATGTGTCCAGCTAAACCTCCAGTGCCTCTCACCGCCTGGGTTGTCTTAGCAAAGTGTTCGCCTACACGACGCTTGGAACACGTTCCGCCGTGACACGTTCTCCAACAAGAGTAGTCCCTACTCTGAGGCCTCCTCTGGCAACTTCGTCGGACATAGTCACTTCTCTGAGGCAGCAGGAAGGCGTTAGACCTTCCTCTTTCTGTGGGGCTAGGATCCTAGTGCTCTTGTTGCAAGCACTTCTGCTCGTGAATCGAGTCCATTGACACGTGAAACGCGCAATTTTGCGTGTGAATCTCGTGATTTCACGAGCAAATCGGTGATTTCCGCAAGCAATTCATGAACATATGTGTCGGAACTGTGAGCAAGTGCGGTACCAACACCTTTGCCTCGACCCTCAGCTTCTTCCACCTCCAGCGGAAGACCGACACCCTTTCCCAGGGTTTCAAGGAGCCTCCTAATAGGTTCGTTAACGTACCTATTAGTCCGGACCTTTCTTCGCGTCCAAAGGAACATGTTCCTATGCCTCTGAGGTTACCACCTTCATCAACTGGAGCTCCTTTTACAGTTTAAACGTTTAAAGGCCGCTCATGAATGGCAGATTCAAGGGACAGTGACATTGCCCTATCAAGTAGGACAATGTCCTAGAGCCTGACCATAGTGAACCCTCATTTATCGCTGTAGATAGGTTCCAGACCCGGCCGTGATAGGTGAAAATCCGCGAAGTAGTGACATCATATTTACCTATTTATTTAACATGTATATTCGGACTTTTAAAACCTTCCCTTGTACGTAGTACTGTTAACAAACTACCCTTTAATGTACAGAACACTTAATGCATGTACTACAGCACCCTAAACTAATACAGGCACAAATATTAAAGGCGATTTTATATCATGCGTTTCCTAAACACCTAAAAAGCACGATAAAAAATGGCAACCAATGTTTTGTTTACGTTCATCTCTGATCATAATGAAGAAACAAACTCATTTAGTGTACACATATATGTATAGGTTAGTTTTTGCATCGATTATATTGATTATACAGTATGTTGATTTTGTTATTACCAATGTTTTACTTAATTTTTCTTAGGACTTCCAAATGAAATGTTTTTCTTTATGACGCCGCCTGAAACGACGGCGTCATAAAGTACTGTACGCTCAGTAAACAACCACGCTCAGAACAAACAAGGCATTTAACGCGCATGATGAAAGTGATAAATAATGATACAGTATTTACAGTAAAAGTACGTATTTACAAAATATGTTACCTTACAAATATAATTTACCGTATCTATATAAAATCATACAGTACTGTACAGTACATATTGTACGTAGCAAAGCAGGAAAACAATTTACGAGAGAGAGAGAGAGAGAGAGAGAGAGAGAGAGATTGTTTTACGTACGTACTGTAAATGTAAATTTTAAACAAAAAAAATCAATTTACGAGAGAGAGAGAGATTGTTTTACGTACGTAAATGTAAATTTTAAACAAAAAAAATATGATAGGTTACAACATGTAGATTTTTAAAACCTTCCCTTTAACTTAATGCATACAGTACTAAACTATAAAACAGGCACAAATATTGAAATGTTAGAATATTGAAGTAAAAAATAAAGATTGTTACTGTACTCACCACGAAAGAAGTTCAAGAAAAACTTGAATGATGATGGCGATGAATTTGCTGCACAGTAGAAATGATGATGATGAAGCTGTTGATGTCTTCTACTGTGCAGCCAATGATAGTATTTTACGTCTCTTCAGACGGAGGTGTCTTTTCCTGGGACGCCTCTTCAACTTCTTCAATTTCTTCCGAAGGCGTAGTAGCAGGAGGAACTGGCTCTTTTTTGCGAGGCTGGAAGAACATTGTGATCGGAAGTTGTTGCCGCTGCTTCTTTTTTCGATCTAAGAGCATCTTGTAGGGAGTCATGATGTCATCGACCTTGTTGGAGAATTGCATAGACCGAACCATATCCTCGTCCCACTCTTGCAACATTTCTTTCAACTCCTTCGCATGGTAGCAGGCCTTGGCAAGCCGTTCTAATGTTAAGCCCGTTTCTTCAACATTTTCTTGGGTCTCTTCCTGTGTTTCACACTCTTCTTCACTTGCCGATTTCGTCAGGTCTTCTAGGTCTGCGTCAGTTAGGGGCTGGGAATGGCAGTCCAACAACTCGTCGACGTCTTCAGTCGTCATGTCGCTAAACCCGTCACCTCCAATTATGGCAGCTAACTGCACAGATTTGCGTATTGCAGAGTGTTGGATTTCAGCAGGTGTAAATCCCTCGTCGTCGTAAACAATCTGGGGCCACAACTTCTTCCAGCTCGCATTCACGGTTGCAGGTTTCATTTCTTGCAGTGCCTTCTGAATATTCTGCAGGCACGTGGCTATGGTGTACTGCCGCCAGTACGCCTTCAAGTTAAAATCTTCATCCTCATCATCTTGGGCAGCATCCACACACGCAACGAGGTCCGCCAAGGTATTCTTCGTGTAGAGGGCCTTGAACGCCCTGATAACCCCCTGGTCCATCGGTTGAATTAATGACGTGGTGTTGGGTGGCAGAAACTCAACCTGAATGCCCTCATGCGACAGATCAGTTGCGTGTCCTCCAGCGTTATCCATAAGGAGAAGGATCTTGAATGGCAAGCCCTCCTCTACGAGATATTTGCTGACTTGCGGGATGAAACACTGGTGGAACCAGTTGGAGGTCAGCATCTTTGTAATCCATGCTTTTGGATTATGCATCCAGTACACGGGAAGGAGATTCTTATTCTTATTTTTCAAAGCGCGAGGATTTTTCGACTTATAAATAAGCCCCAGCTTTAGCAAAAATCCAGCAGCATTGCCACACATCACGAGGGTAACGCGATCCTTGAATGCTTTAAAGCCAGAGGCTTTGGCTTCCTCTTTGAACAGGAAAGTTCGCGACGGCATTCTCTTCCAAAACAAGCCGGTCTCATCCATATTAAAGACTTGTTCCTGCTTGTATCCACCTTCGGCGATAATATTCTTGAATATCTGGTTCACGTAAGTTTCAGCAGCGGCAGTGTTAGCCGAAGCAGCCTCGCCATGCAGGGAAACGCTTTTCAGGGCGAAGCGTTTCTGAAACTTCGCGAACCATCCTTTGCTGGCGGAAAAACGTTGTTTCTGAGGCTGGGAATCAGTTGATGTCCCTGGTTGAGGTTTATCTGCATCATCATCATCTTCAGCATGGTTGCCGTCGTCGTCTTGAGGTTCCTTTGCAGCAAAATTCTCATACAATCTCAAAGCCTTTGTTCGGATGGTGTTCGTATCCAAGGCTATGTTCTTCTTCCGGCAGTCGGCAATCCACACAGCTAAAGCACCTTCCATGCGTACGATCATTTTATTACGCGTTGTAACGACTCGCTTCGCTGATCTGCTGAAGGTGATTGCAGCCGTCTTTCTAATGTTCGCCTCGTCCTTCTTGATATAGCGAACAGTAGATTCGTTGATTCCAAAATGGCGCGCTGCGGCCGTGTAGCTTCTACCGTCTTTCAACATATCGAGAAGCGTAACCTTCTCAGCAATCGTCATCATCCTTCGGTGGCGTTTAGGCTCACTACCAGCCTTAGTAGAAGCAGAACGCTTGGGAGGCATTGTACAGTAGGATTTAACAGAAAGTTCAACAAAAAGTTCAACTTAAAACAGTCGCACACAGCACAGATTAAACTTCACAAACTTAAGAACGTCTACTCAGCGATACGGCGTAAGAGAAAGTGGCCGCGAACAGAGGCTGGAAGCTGGAGATGCGGGCAAAACACCAATCACAGGCTAGATAACAAAACTTCAGTTCTGATTCGTCATCTATCAGCGCTTGAACCAATCACAACCCGTCTTATATGATGCGTAGGTTACCAACTCAAAGTACAAGATACCCCGCGTATACCGTACGTACAGTATTAATAATAATAAATAATGATAATAATACAGTAATAATAATAATAATAATGATAATAATAATAACAATAATTTTATTAACAACAACAACAATAATAATAATAATAACAATAATAATAATAGCTTTACGTATGCTACAGTATTTTATTCTTTTGTAGGATGTGTGTCTCTCTCTCGTACGCTTATTCGAAATGTGATTTTTGCAACAAAGAATATTATGGGATGCAGCTACGTACGTATACATACAAAAGATTCATGGGAAAGAAGCACATCCATTACATTTGTAGTACTGTACAGTAGTAGCCATCAGCAGCCTTACACCATTCTAATATGGTATGACTGCATCTGATTTGCGTTTCATGTTCGATTTAATTTTACTACGTACTGTATACAGTACAGTACTGAATTATCGTATGATAATACTGTAATACAGTAATAATAATAATGATAATAATAATAACAATAATAATTTTATTAACAACAACAACAATAATAATAATACAGTAGCTTTACGTATGCTATTTTATTCTTTTGTAGGATCTCTCTCTCTCTCTCTCTCTCTCTCTCTCTCTCTCTCTCTCTCTCTCTCTCTCTCTCTCTCTCTCTCTCTCTTTTTTTTTTTGTACGCCTATTCAAAATGTGATTTTTGCAACAAAGAATATTATTGGATGCAGTACTACGTACGTATACATACAAAAGATTCATGGAAAATAAGCACATCCATTACATTTGTAGTACAGTAGTAGCCAACAGCAGCCTTACACCATTCTAATATGGTATGACTGCATCTGATTTGCGTTTCATGTTCGATTTAATTTTACTACGTACTGTATACAGTACTGTATTATCGTATGATCACATTCTCTTTTCGTGTTTTATTTCTTTCTGTGCTGAATTATATATCATATGTAATGCAATGAACAATCAGTAAGAGCAGATATTACTAATTACAGTATTACAGTAATGGAATTACAGGTAACGAAATATCGTATTTGGGGGTCTTCAGATTTCGCGGTATTTTCGAAATTTCCGGAAAATCCGCGATATGTATATATATATGGGTTATGGAAAAAAACCCGCGAAGTGGTGAATCCGCGATGGTCGAACCGCGAAGTAGCGAGGGTTCACTGTATCATATGATCAGCACCCAAGCCCCCTCTCAACCCAAGCTAGGACCAGGGAGGGCCAGGTACTGGCTGCTGATGACTGAACAGATAGACCGATAGGTTCCCCCAAACCCCCAACCTCAGCTCACAAGGATGGTAAGGTTGTAGACACTAATGGCACCACTGACGAGACTGAGCGGGACTCGAACCCCCGACTGGCAAACACCAGGCAGAGATGTTACCAAAGATACTCTTCATGGGAATTTCAGGGTTCACATAGAGGATCAGAACTTCCTCCATTGGTAAATACATTCATCTTCATCCTGCTGAAGTCTGAATGTGGCTCCTCCACCGCTACAACCTCCGACTGTTCCAGTCAAGGCAACCCTTAGGATCCCCCTGGAACCCTTGTCGAGTTAATCAGTTGGGCGTCAGGACCCTAGAAGGAAGTCAACGGCAGACAAAGTACAGTAGGGTCCCGAATTATGCGAGAATTTGGTCGATTAATGACCTCGTGTAAATGGAAAATCGCGAATTTCGAAACACAACTAACAGAAATAATTCCATTGTGGCCATGGCAACCAGCAATTTGCCTATTCAAATGTGTTTACTACCCATTTCCAATACTTTCTTTGTACTATACTGTATTTCTTTATAATATCAAATTGTTTTTGTAAATAAATAAAACATTTAATATACTTTAAAGTTCTAATAACTTGAAAAATGGTTAAAATTATAACCAGGATAGGTGTAAACACCATATATTTCCCGTTACAACACAACCCAAAATACAGACAAATTTTAATGTTTGTCATATCTATTGTATAATACAACTGGTGAATAGCAAAACCATCACTCTATAGACTAGCTTGTTGTATGATTGAAAATCCAGAATTATCAAAATAAAGGCGATTTTATATCATGCGTTTCCTAAACACGCTAAAAAGCAGAATAGAAAACGACAACCAATGTTTTGTTTACGTTTAACTCTGATCACAACGAAGAAACAGACGCATTTATACATCTGTGTTTTTGAATTGACAGCAATTTTACCAAGTATAGATTATATGTTGAATTTGTTATTACCAATGTTCTAATTATTTTTTTATTAGAACTTTCAAATAAATGAAATGAATGCCATTTATGAAATGTTTTTCTTTATGATGCCGCCTGAAACGGAAACCTTCCATTTGTTTACGCTCCATCTTCGATCATAATAAACAAACGAATGCATTAAACACACATGATCTAAGTCATAACTAATGATATTACAAACATTTAGTAAACATTATGTTATTACAAATATTTTACTTACCGTATCCATATAAATTCCTAAATTCGTAGCAAAGCTGGAAATTTTTTTTTCCTTATGCGTTTAATCCACAATAGCAAACTGCCGCTAATGACAGAGTGATAACTTACGATAATTCTAAACTGTTACGAAAGATAATTGTCCTTTCCATATCCAAAATACTTTTCCTAACTTCAGTTATAAGTCAACTTGTACCCACCTCAATTATGGATCCATATGCAAAAAAGGTAAAGAAGAAAGTACTAGGCCTATTTTTAAAGTCACCGAACAATTAGGTTACCGCTATAACGTTCGATGAGAGAGAGAGAGAGAGAGAGAGAGAGAGAGAGAGAGAGAGAGAGAGAGAGAGAGAGAGAGAGAGAGAGAGAGAGAGAGAGGGAGGGATGGTTTTAAAGTACTAAACAATAAATATGATAGGTTATAACACATTGGTGTTTATGTAATATTAACTGTATAGATGGTTTGAATAAGTTAAGAAATGGTGTAAACAATTCTTTGTTATTGTATTCGCGCGGAAGCTAGACATCAGCTGATGTGATCACAGCCAAAAGTAAAACAAAAATAATTTAGCAATACTCGATTTTTAAAACACACCCGAAATTTAACAACATAAGTACATGTTTTATTATAGCGCAATTGACATTTAAAGAGTAAAAATTTTCTGGAATAGAATGGAGTTTCCTAAAAAATAGTGGTTTGCGGACGAAATCGGTTACCGTTTTTTAAGCTATGATTGAAATGGATGTATACACGGTATAATTTTTTCGTTTTGTATTTAATTGACACTTCAAGAATACCGATTTTGGTTTCTTCATCTATTTGTAAGTATTGTATAACGAGAGAGAGAGAGAGAGAGAGAGAGAGAGAGAGAGAGAGAGAGAGAGAGAGAGAGAGAGAGAGAGATATTATGACGCAGAAGGTTACAGACCTAGATCAGGGGAGGATGAAGGGGGGGGGGGGGAGTGATGAGATAGGCTGGGTGGACTCGCAGGGGAGACGGTAGGAGACGGGGGAAGGGGGGATTTGGTTGCCAGTGGCTAAAAATAGATTCTGAAAGACGGTAAAGGGAAAAACGAATCCCATCGAATAAACAGAATAAGGAAAGGGAATAAGATCCAGAGGAATAATAGATATAATGGAATGAAAATGACTAGATGGTGTTAGTTGTGATAAGAATAATTTAGATATTTGAAATAAGAGTGTCTGAGGAGGTATAGAAGGAATTCGTGATAAATATAGAGGAATATCAAAGGATACAGTTAGTTTGCATTAAAGGGTTTGTTATCGTTTATCGGCAGTGAATAGCCTAAACTTCGGTAACGAGTGGTCAATATTTTGTCATATTTTAAACAGTATACATTTGATTTGCAAACATTGGTTTTGTAGAGTAGACGGTAAAATAAAATGTTTTGTAGAGTAGACGGTAAAATAAAATCGAGAGAGAGAGAGAGAGAGAGAGAGAGAGAGAGAGAGAGGGATTTCTGCCATCAAATCTCTCTCTCTCTCTCTCTCTCTCTCTCTCGATTTTATTTTACCGTCTACTCTACAAAACCAATGTTTGCAAATCAAATGTATACTGTTTAAAATATGACAAAATATTGACGACTCGTTACCGAAGTTTAGGCTATTCACTGCCGATAAACGAACCCAGTCTACTCGTAAAAACCTTGAACGCCCAGAGGGAAAAATAAGGCTTTTAAATATACTGTACTAAACAAAAATAATGCTTTAATATACCATCATTAACACTACCATTACAATTATCGTAAGGTTGGAGAAAGATAAAGATTGCCGAGAACGTAACCACATTTCTGTTTACATTTTGTCAGCTGGACTCGCACAGTTAACAGTTGATTTCATTGTTGATGTGGAATTTTATCCTTAAATAGGCTATTCATTATGAAATTATGTTAATGAAATGTAATGTTGATATTGTTTTGTAACATTTATTATAAATCACCGTATTTAGGGCTACCAATATACTTAAAAAGACAATAGATTTGATACATTTTGTAGTGCTTGACTCGCGAACTTTGAACAGCCTCGCAGATACAGAAAATTTATTTTTGAAAAATGGCGATCGCGGAAAAGGGGAATCGTGTAATTCGAACACGCTTAATTCGGGACCCTACTGTATGCAGATCACCTCCACCCTGATCGCGTTATGAGGGTCCTAACCCATCTGACTCCTATATGACCAACTTACCCAGTACGGCAGTGAAGGTAAAGGAGGGTCATCATTAAGAGACAGAAAAGGAGGATGAGAGGTGTAACCCCACCTCATGCCGACATCATCCGCCCTAGGACGAGTTAGGACAGAGCCTCGCCCAGGGAGATCGCAATCCATCCCTTCAACCCTCAAGACATTGAGGTAGTGCCTCCGGACCAACGTTCAGTTTCTGTACCTCTTTCAGAGGAGGAGCCTTCAGCTCTTACTGCCAAGGCTCCATCAAGTGCCTTGACCCCTACTAAGACCGCGGAGGAACTTCCTGTGCGTAGGGAATCGAAGGACATTAAGATTAAATCCAAGAATGCTGCGGCACGGGAATCTAGAATGGTTGAGACACTGAGACTGTTCCCTGTGGCAGGTCCTCCAAGAGATTCAGTTGACGACCCTGACCTACCCCAAACTCTGGATGCGAGTCTGGAGGTGGACAACCCCTTAGATTCTGAGTACAAGAATCTTCTAAAGGTGTCCAGTTCGAACTATCACTCCGAGCTAGAAAGATGTGAGTGGGAGCTTACCTTATGGCAGGTTCTTGCCTCTATGAGGGCCATCAACAGGCTGTCTACTCCTGGTTCCATCATCCAGGAAAGAAAGAATATGGTTCTCAACGAGATATTCAAGACCCAGAAGCCTTCTAGGTATAGTGTAGCTCTGCCCTGGTCCAAGGGTTTAACAGCCGCCGAAAGGAAAGCTATCGCCAAGATAGCTGGAACTTCTAGTTCTTTGATGGCAGGTTCCTCCTCTCGGTCCCTTCCACCTTTTGTTCTACAAAGGAAGTATTATGAGATTGAAGGAGATCCACATTCCACCATGTCCCTTGACCCTTCAGTAGAGACCCTAATGAAGGGTGTCCCGACTCGAACCCTCTCCTCTCTGAAAGCCTCCCTCTCAGCAGTTGAGCTCCTGAATATAGAGAGAGGCGCGAAGTACGCCATGCAGGCGCCTTCGTGGCTCGATCTATGGCTAGGATCCTTAGGCTTCATGGTTTGCTCCCACGATCTTTCAAAGGAGTTGGCCATGAAGACAATGAAGTCTTTCCTGTTGTCAGATACCCGGATTCATGAGTTTTTGTTGCACCACGTCGTCAACCTGTGGGCAAACGTCATTCTCAAGAGAAGGGATACCGTCATAGGTAAGTTCCACAAGCAGGTGCCAAAGGTGGAGGTCTCCCGGTTGAGGAATTCCACCCGAGGGTTCATCTCTCTTTGTTCCGGAAGAGATAGAGAGGGATGGTGAGCGATGGAGGAACTCGTTGAACGATTCTCTCCTCCAAAGGGCCATGACATCGCTGCCCTATAGTAGACCTTCCCAGTCTTCCAGGACTCAGCAAGCACCCTCCTCTTCTCACCTGTCAACTTGCAGGTCCTCCGGACCTTCTAAGGTGTCTAAGCGGCCCTTTCCATCCAAAGGACAAAAAGGGTCCAAGTCCTTCAGAGGAAAGAAGGGAGGAAAGGGAGGTGGCCCAGGTGGTCAATCCCAGTAGGAATGGCATTCTTCCTCACCTACCACCTGTGGAAGGATGCCTACAGTGCCGCTGGGAGAGGTGGCAGCTCCACGGGGCAGAACCCTGGACGGTCGAAGTGATCGCCCTAGGGTATTGCGTCCCGTACATTCAATCTCTCCCTCCTCTGACCCGGGATTAAGTGCATCCAAGCTTCTATGCGAAGGGATGCGCAAAGGAGCTGGCCCTCAGAGCCAAAGTCCAAACCATACTGCAGAAGGGCGCTCTTCAAGAGGTTGCGTACGGGTCCCCAGGCTTCTACCAGTCAAATTTTTCTGATGAAAAGGCGACTGGAGGCTGGAGACCAATCATCGATCTCTCCCCTCTGGACAAGTTTGTTCAATAGACTCGGTTCAGAATGGAGACGACAGACACGGTCATCCAAGCTGTTCGTACAAGGGACTTCATGCGCACTCTGGACCTGAAGGACGCATACTTCCAGATCCCAATCCATCCGTCTTCAAGAAAGTATCTAAGATTCATGCACTAGGAAAAGACATGCCAGTTCAAGGTTCTATCTTCTGTCGCGACAGCTCCTCTGGTATTCACCAGAATGTTTGCCCTAGTGTAAACTTGGGCTCACTGAAACGGCATCCTTATTCTCAGATATCTGGACGACTGGCTGATCCAAGCAGACTTGGAGACGACCCTTCTTCGTGACCGGGACATTCTTCTCGAGTTTTGTCAGGACCAGGAGGTTCTGATAAATCACAAGAAGTCATTACTGCATAGACACCGTCCAAGAGAAAGTCTTCCCATCAGACGAAAGAGTATACTGACTGAAGGAAGTGGCCGCACCCTTCCTCAGGAAAAAAATTCTTCCAGCCTCTCATTGGTTGAGTCTTTTAGGCTTTCCGGCCTCTCTCATCCGTCTTGTTCCAAACAGCCGCCTCAGGATAAGATCCCTGCAGTGGCAGCTGAAGTCCGTGTGAAACCAACACTCCGATCCACCGGGCACTCGAGTTCCTATAACTCAGGATCAGGTGACGGATTTGAGTTGATGGATGGTAGACGTAAACCTTCGGCGAGGTGAGAATCTTCTCGTTCCCCCTCAAAAGAAAGTTGCGGGCTCACCTGCTGCACCATACAATCTTTGGCCTTTGGTCAGAGTCAGAAAGGTACCAGCACATAAATCTTCTAGAGATGAGAGCAGTTTACCTAGCTCTTCATCAGTTCCAACAGTTGCTGGCAGGTCACTCAGTGGTGTTGATAAGCGACAACACCACCGTAGTCTATCTATATACCAAGGCACTTCCCCCAGTTTTGTGGTGTAGCCGACATCAAACAAATGAAAAAAGGTGACCTTTCCTATCTATGCTCCTCCCAGCCTAACGAGGGACTCAACCGAGTTCGGCTGATACTGCTAGGGTGCCAAAGCCCACCCTCCCCCGTTATCCACAATAGTGGCTTACATAAACAAACAGGGTGGTACCTTTTCACAGCCTCTTTGCCATCTTGCAGTAAAGCTCCTCAGATGGTCAGAGGAACATTGGGTGTCTCTTATTATCTCGACTCATTACAGGCAAGAGGAATGTGCTCGCGGACAATCTGAGCAGACTGACTCAGATTGTAGGCTCTGAATGGTCTTTGAATCATCAGATAGCCAACAAAGTCCTGACTTTGCGGGGTTCCCCAAACTGCAAACCTGTTCGCAACATCTCAGAACAGCAAGCTTCCGCTGTACTGTTCTCCAGTCCCGGATCCTCAGGCTCTATGGCAAGATACATTCCAACAATGGTGGGACAACATCGACGTGTATGCCTTTCCCCCTATTTTGTCTGATGAGAAGAGTGGTCAACAAGACTACAGCATCCAAAGATCTAATGATGACCCTTGTAGCTCCGCTATTGCATCATACAGAGTGGTTTCCGGACCTCCTGCAACTTCTAGTAGATCTATTAGGAGAACTCCCTCCACCACGACCAGATCTACTCAAACAACCACACTCGAATATCTTCCATAAGACCATGCAGTTGCTTCGACTTCACGCGTGGAGGCTATCCAGCGTCTCCTCTCTCAGAAGAGCTTTTCACGATAAGTTGCGGGGTGAATGTCCGGATACTTGCGTAGGTCCTCAGCCTCAGTCTACCAGGCAAAAGGAGGGTATTCTGTGGTTGGTGTTTTGGATGGAATATCTCTCCACTTGATGTCACTATTCCAGTAATAGTGGCGTTCCTTGTATACCTTCGGGAGGGAAAGCTCCTTTTGGTCTTGGCGGTGAAATGCTAACGCTTGGCCTTGAGCCTAGTGTTTAAGCTGAAAGGAGTGGATATTTCCTCTTCATTGGATCTTTCTTTACTCATACAGAGTTATGAGATCACTTGCCCCCAGTCAGAGATTATGCCTTCTCCTTGGACAATGTGGTTCGCGTCTTGAGATTCTTAAAAGGACCCCCCCCCCCCCCGTACGAACCATTATGCCATACAACTGACCGAAATCTCACTTTAAATGTGGCGTTCCTGCTCACTTTAGCCTCTGCCAAGAGAGTCGATGAACTACATGGCCTCTCGTATGACATTGCCCATTCAAGGGAATAGGGGAAAGTGACACACAGCTTCGTCCCTGAGTTTATTGCAAAGACTCAAATTCGGGGGTGCTGGACCATAGATTGGGTCCCTTTTCAGATTGCGAGTTTTCATTCAGTAACCAATGACCCAGATCAGTTTTTACTTGGCTGAGTGAGGAGTTTGAGATACTATCTTACATGCACTGCAGCATCAGGGCCCCAACTAACACCTCTGTTTGTTAGCTTATGGAGAATTAAGAGGAGGATCACCAAGAACACGGTTTCCTACTGAATTCGCCAAGTAATCGAAAGGGCCTTGGCTCCCGATCCTTCTCAGGCTCATCGACCTAGAGCCCATGATGTCAGGGGAATCAGCACTTCCCTGGCATTCAAACGCAACTTCTCTGTGTTGCAAGTTCTTTAAGCGGGCGTGTGGAAGAGACAGACCACCTTCACAGCCCATTATTTAGAAGACGTGACCCACACAAGACTCAATACATTCACTATCGGTCCTGTGGTGGCTGCTCAACTAGGGCTTTGGTTACCCAGGTTAAGACTAGGATGAATGAGAAGAATGTCTGGCTTTCCTTTCTTCATCTTCCCCTCCTTTTGGGGTACAGCACCATGGCTCCCTTTGCAAGCTGGCTTCAACCTTGCCTTTCATTAGAAGGGGCTAGCTTTCGATCCCAAGTATGAGGTAGAAATTTATTTCTCTGCTGGTAATTATCACTTCCCTTGTGTAGCCTAGCACAAGTTATAAAATTTTTATACTGTCCACGTCCCCATTGATTTCTGTGAGGGAGCAATGAGATATGTCTTGTTTTCCCTTATAAACTGAGAAGGTGTTCATACAAAACAACAACCTCTATTACGCAGCATCGCCCAGGCCGCTATTACAGTAATTCCTTACGATTCGAATGCACTAAGAAATTATTTTTTTTGAAATACGATACATTGTATCTATATTTACGCATTAAGATACGATGATTTTTTGTGATACGATATAAAAAATCGTGCGATGCCATTGGTAGGTGGCAGAGTGTTCGTACGGCTACCGGAGTCGATCCGAACACTCACTTGGCACCGAAGGTTACCCAAACTTCTCTCTCCCAGTGTATTCGTTGTCGTTGTATGGAAAACGTTGTGATGTGTGTTTACGATTCTCATGTGTTTTCCTTTATTTTATTAACATTTATTGTGTGAACCATGGGTCCTAAGTCTAAGGATAAGAAAGGGGATAAGAAAAAACCAAGAAAATTATCTCAATGCAAATAAAGCATGAGATAATGGGAAAACATGAACGAGATGTGAGAATCTGTGATTTAGCCGCTGAATATGACTGCAATGCGTCCACCATATCCTCCATTCTAAAAACTAAAGGGTGCAATAAAGAAGGTGCAGCCTTCTAAAGACATAACTATTATGTCAAACTTGCATTCTGGTTTGCATAAAGAGATGGAGCGGCTACTTTTGACATGGATGAAGGAAAAGGAACTGGCTGGTGACTCGGTTATAGAAACTATAATTTCTGTAAAGGCTGTTGCCTTCTTCAGTGAAGGCTGCTGAAGAATTTATTCAATGCTTTAATTCTCTTGTTGCCCAGGAAGCCTACATACCTCAACAGGTATTTAATTGTGATGAGACAGGGCTTTTTTGGGAAAAAATGCCAAGGAGAACCTATATCACCGCTGGGGAAAAGAAGCTCCCCGGACATAAGCCTATGAAGGATAGGCTTACTCTCTCCCTTTGCGCTAATGGTAACGGTGATTATAAGGTGAAGCTGTTGTTGGTGTACCACTCCGAGAATCCCAGGGCCTTTAAAGCCCATAATGTGTTGAAAGAAAAGCTACAGGTCATGGGGCGTGCTATTAGTAAGGCCTAATAGCCTTTGGTCCTGCTGTTAAGAAATATCTAACAGAAAATGGTCTCCCACTTAAATGTCTCCTTGTTGGACAATGCTTCTGGTCATCCTCCAGGTCTTGAGGATGACATCTTGGATGAATATAACTTCATTAAAGTGTTGTATCTGTCAGCCAACACGACACCTATCCTCCAGCCTATGGACCTACAAGTGATATCAAATTTCAAGAAACTCTACACAAAGCACCTATTCAAACAGTGTTTCGAGGTTACTGAAAACTCCAACCTCACTTTAAGAGAATTTTGGAAAGATTATTATAATATCGTAATTTGCCTTAAATTGATGGATCTTTCCTGGCAAGGTGTTACCATGAGAACTTTGACCTCGGCCTGGAAAAAGCTATAGCCCAGTATTTTTGCCGAGTATGACTTTGAGGGGTTTGATTAAATACCAGAACCACCTGTTGAAGAGGAAATTGTTTCTGTTGGTCGTTCCATGGGGCTGGAGATAGATGAGGCAGATGTGGAGTTGGTTGAAGAACATGCTGAAGAACTCACAACGGAGGAGCTGAAGGAGTTACAGGAGATTGCCCACATGGAGTTGATGCAGGAACTCAGCAGTGAGAAGGAGGTCGAGGAAGAGGAGGTGCTAACTTCAAGAGAAATTCGTGAGATCCTCGGCATGTGGCAAAAAGTATCTGATTTTGTTGAGAAAAGGTCACCCTGAGAAATTGCATACAGGGAGAGCGAGTGCCTATTATAATGATACATGGCTAACACACTTCAGAAACATTTTAAAAAAGAAGCAAAAGCAGACCTCTCTTGATTGCTTTCTTATAAAATGACCACGCAGTCCAAGTGTTGAAGGTGAGAAGGCCAAAAGTGTTAGTGGAAGTGATTAACCTATGTAGAAAAAAAAGAAAAGCAAAAAAAAGTTACAAAACGAAAAGCCAAAATAGTTTTAAAACGAAAAGCAAAGAAAAAAAAATACAAAAGGAAAAGCCAAAAAAAAAAGAAAATTCAAAAGGCAAAGCAAGAAAAAAAGAGTGTTTGTGTGTATGTGTATCATAAGCTAGACTATGCTGTCTCAGCCCTCTCTCCCTGCCTCCTCCTCCTCCTAGCTCACCTCGTTAGCCACTCATCCCTGTCTCCATGATCAGTTGGTTACAATTTTATTCTTTATTTTTTTTTTATTCATCCTTTCTGTTACATGAAGACTTAAATATTGAGCATTTAGTAAGCTCATTCAACGTTTTTAATTGTGTATAATCTTGCCGCTTTCTACAGCTACTATGTCGTGTGTGTGTGCGTGTGGTAGCCTTGCTTCTCTCCCTCCCTCCTCCCTGCATGCTTCCCATACGCTAGCACTCGTTTAGGTAGTGAGTACAACTCTTATTTCTTTATTGTTTTTGTTAACATTTATTATTATACATCAGTTTCTGTGTCATTACTGTTGTATTGATCTATCTTTAGTGAGTAATTTGAGCATAATTTGAGCTTGTTTTGGGTAAATTTCTTACTCTTGGAACGAATTAAATGTTTCTTTTAATACAAATAGAATAATTATTTTAAGATACAATCTTTTTGAGATACGTCGGCGGTCTTGGAACGAATTAAATTTGTATCTCAAGGTATTACTGTATACTCACTTTGTATATTTTACCAAGGTGTCAAAGTTTTCCTTAGACCACAGTCATATACTGTACCAGCTAAAACGAGGTCAATGTCCATGCCATATCTAGGACTTCCACCCACCCAAGAGTGAGTCATCCACATAAATAACGGAAGGTTCGTTAGTATGGGAACAAATGACAAATTCGGAGATAATTTGTATTTTTCCCTAACTAATACAAACCTGGAGTTATTCATATAAATTGGCCCACCATCACCTGTCCCCCAGAAATCCTGCCTGCTATCAAAAGTGACGTCTCTCACTGCTGTGAGAGTATATATATATATATATATATAGAGGCTGTGGAGGATTAATTTTATTTTTTTTGCTTTGGTTTTGCCAAAAGAGAGAGAGAGAGAGAGAGAGAGAGAGTGTGTGTGTGTGTGTGTGTTGGTATAATTAAGGTTGTTCTTTAGGTTTTTAGCTAGGTTAGGGCGGTGATGAATGTCTTGGGCGAATGCATTTTCTATTTGACTGTAGCAGGAGTCAGTTGGTGTCCTGAATTCTGGAATATTATTTTTTTGTATTAGCGTAAGTACAGTGTTTTCATTTATCTTTGTTAGGTGTGTTCATGAATGATAGAAAGTTTATTATTGATATTTGATTATTGTGCGATAGTTTATGTAGCTAGGAGTGTTCGTAAGCATTTTTCTTTTTTATTGCAGGCTGTAATTCCTCCTTTAGACTCCTTTGGAGTTTAATTTTGGCCTTGAAGGTGTTGCTTGCCAGCCATGTATATATGAATAGCTTGATGATGACGACCCGGACCGTACAATGAATGTAGGATTAGACTGCGGATATATAGAATTTTGAGCGTTGATGACTCGGCTGTAAAATAGATTTGTTCCGTAACTGAAATACAAACCACGCTATTTACACGGGGTAATTACTTCGGCCTAGCTGAACAACGAGCCATAAAAGTTTTAATGAGGGTTTCCTACCCCACCGCTAGTTAGCGGGGGGTAGGGAGGGGTAGCTAGCTACCCCTCCCCCCTCACACACCGGTGAATACTTCACTTTACTTTTGGCTCAGAGAGACCGCAGATCTGTCTGCGCTCTCCTCATTTTTGACTGACATAATTTTGTTTGCTTAATGATGATGATGACCACCGCTTAAGTGATTGCACAGTCGAATTGGCTGTATGATATTGTTTGCCACAAAGTTGCGGCAGTGGGATATAAGGACTGTTGCCAGTGTGTGGACGACGGTGGGCACACCAACGTATATTAAGCATTTAAGAGTTTTCTCTTATGGTTTGGTACTACTGTATTATTGATTATTTTTTGCTGGTTTGTGGAATATGATTGGTGTTACAGGATTAAGTGATTCATTTTAGTCTTTAAGTGTGGTTTTTTGGTACTGTGTGGACTGTTGGTGTTGGGTATTATAAAAGGATAGTTTTTATGATTATTGGTGAGTTCTCGGTTCCCACACGCACCGATATATGCAGTATATATATTTTAAATAGTCTGTTGTTGTTATTATTGTCTCAGTGTTAAATTTATTATCAATGATGTGTGAATTTTTTTTGGTGGTTTAATTTGTAAGAAATATAGCTTTAAGGTTATGTTTTGTTTGACTGTTCCCTCTGTTCAGTAGTCCAGTCGAAGTAAAAGTAATGGGAAAGTTTGTGTTGTAGGACAATTTGTCTGTTTAAAGTGATCAAGGGTGTGGGGGTTGCTTTTGTTTACATCCTGCCACAAGGCAGCTAGGTACCCCCCAGCCACCCCCAGCCTACACGCTCAAATGGTTAGGCAGGGTTGTCATTTCGCAATTAAAGTCTAATGGCTACCTTCCGCCTACACTAAAAGATAATCCACATAAATAACTCCAGATTTGTATTAGTTAGAGAAAAATACAAATTATCTCCAAATTTGTCTTTGTGCATTTTTTTGCCCTTTTAGCTAGTATGGTACAGTATTTCATTTGGCCTTGCTTCTCTTTTCAGTCTTTCAAAGCTCTTCACGAATGCTGTGAACCTTCTATGTTCTCCTTAGACCGTCTTGTACTCTCTGTTGTAAGTGATCCAAGAGCTACTCTAGATGGTCTTTTACGTGCAAGAGAACTGGTGTTGCAGGTTGTCGAAAAAGAAAAGAAATTGCGTTCTCAGTTAGTTGATATTGGTAAGTACAAAAATTTTCTGTTTAAAGATACAGTATTGAAGTTTCAGTTTTTATTATAGTTTATGCAACAGTTGACTACCTAGGCGAGCGAAATATTTTATTCAAGTGTTATTCCCTTAATATTTCTGAAATATTTAGCTGTTCCGTAACTGGAATACAAACCACGCTATTTAATAGGGGTATTACTTTCGGCGTAGCTGAAATGACAAGCCATTAAAATTTAACGAGGGTTTACTACCCACACCGCTAGTTAGCGGGGGTAGGGGAGGGTAGCTTGCTACCCCCCCCCCCCCTTTCCCTCACACACACCTGTGCTTGAACTCACTTTGCTCTCGGCTCGGATGGTAGTCGGACATGTCCGCTGTCATCTTTGCCGCTCATTGGCAGCCATTAATGCTTTTTTTGCTTTCTCTTTTTGACAGTTTTGTGTTTGAAGTTGGCCTCTGCTATTATGCGCACCTGCTCTGGATTACCCGACCGCCCCTGTGGAACATTCATGTCGGCGGTCGAGACAGACCCTCACGCCCTTTGCCCTTCCTGTAGAGGTCAACGGTGTGATAGTGATAATAAGTGTAGTGAGTGCAGGGAGTGGTCTACCTCCCAGTGGGAGAGGTTTTCACGGCGACGAAATAAGTCCAAACGGGATATTTCTCCTTCGAAGGTTTCTTTGAAAGGAGAAATACCCAAGGCCTCTTCTTCCGTTGCTCAAACCTCCTCCGAAGCTCCCACTCGGTCGGCCTCTTTCGAGAGAACGTCGAGTGGTAGCGTAGACCGTTGTACTGTTTTCCAAGCTCAGGGTTCGAGAGATGGCATTGCCTCCCCTAGCAAGGCAGTTCCACATCTCCCCCCGGGGGAGGATTTGTCACTAATACCTCTTTTCCAGCTTTGGTCTTCCTTGGGGCTTGAGGAAGTCTTACTTGACTACATCCGATTGGGTGCCGCTGTCAAGTAATCGCCGCCTCCGGCAGAGGTTGATCCTCTGTCGATTGTCGACGTTGTGGTGTCAGAGGTATCCAATGCTGTATCTCCTACTACCTCTGCCTCTTCAAACCCTACAGTAGCTGAAGGCTTAGTTTCTCCCGTTCCTGTTCAACCAATGAGGGAGAAACTAAGTCCAACAGTTTCTCCTGCTAGTGTTTCTTCCCCTCGGGGGAGTTCACTTACAGAGACTCCTCTTCGGAGGACTGCAGAAGGTCAGCTTACTGATCGCACGGCCCCCAGAGGGCGTATTCGTCGCAAGACTCGCCTTCCTCTTCGCCAGAGAGGCCTTCCTTCACCTGCGGTGAGGAGGCGCTTTTTTGGTTCTACATCTTAGCTTCGTCATCGATCACCGACTGTTCCTGCTTTGGTCCTGGACCTCTCAGCATATCGTCCTTTCAAGGGACACGTCGACCTTCCACCCGTCAGACCTGCTGACTTGCTGTCACCGTTCCTGAGTGCTGATGCGCGCTACGCGCCGACGAAACCTGACTTCCACGCTCGTCAGGCATCATCTAACCCTAATACAGGGCATCTAGGGCGTATGCGCCAACACGCTCATACTTCCCTCACGCACTATAGCCAGCAAGGTAGAGCATACACGCCCACGTACTCCTGTGCGCCTGGCTTTGCCTGAGCAAGCGCGCCCACACCCAGCTATCTCCTGCGCGCCAGCAACCTCCTGCGCGCCAGCAACCTCCTACGTGCCAGCGCTCTCCTGCATGCCAGCGATCTCCCGCATGCAGCAGTCATCTCTCCTGCGCGCCCACGATCTTCAGATCTGGGCGCTGTTGGAAAGTCTACCCTGACTTCTCCCACGCGGCAACGCTCGCCTACGCGCCAGCGCTCGCCATCGCGCAGTCTCCTGCACGCGCCCTCGCCCATCCTTTCCTGCAGTTGCGCGCCCACGAGCAGCACAGGCTGGAACTGCGCGCCCGCGCGCCAGGGGTATCTCTATTGCGCGCGCTCGCCCTACGGCTTCTTCAGGGGCCCGCACGTTCAATGCACTGATCCTGCGCGCCCACGCGAATGTTCTCCCCCGCGAATGTTCTCCCCCGCGCGCGCCATCAGTCTCCCGCGCGCTCGCCAGTGCGCCCACAGTCTACCGTGCGCGCTCCTGCGCGCCATCAGTCTCCCGCGTGCACTCGCATGTGCACCAGCAGTCTCCCGCGCGCGACCCCTGGTATTCTCCATCACGCGAGCACCATTACGCGCCCCCGCGCGAGCGTCTATATCCAACCGCGCGCGAGGCTGCTAGACAACATACGGCAAGGTCGCCATCGCCTCATTCCCCTCCCCGCAAACGCATAACAAAGCGCATTGTGGCAGAAGGGAAACATCCAGAGGGGTCCAGGATCCCTATTCCTTTTCAGGCAAACCCACCCATGGGAACTCCTCCCAGGGATACTTCTATCCCTGTCCCTTCAAAGGGGGTGTCTGACAGCGTGTCTGTCAATCAACAACCTTGGTTCGGTGCACTAATCAAAGCAGTTACACTGGCGTTCAAGCCTGTTTTCTCTGAATTAGGGCACAGATCCTTGGCTGTCTCTACCCCTCTGAAGAGAAAAAGGAGTTCCGGACGCTGTAACTTGTCCAAGGGCTAAGGTGACTCCACGCAAGCCTTCAAGGCAGGTTCCTTCACTCTCCCAGACTTTCTGTCCTTCCCTGTCGGACGAGTACTTCCCGTCCTCAGGGGAATCACGTGAGGTGAGACATTCCCCCATCGCACCAATGAGGGAAACCCCTCCTCGCGCTGAGAAGTCTTCCCAAGTGGGGGCTGGAAAGAACTTGCCATCTTCTATGTTGGAGTCCTACATCCTTCCCAGGAAGGAGTCGAAGGACTCGAAGACTTTACCAAAGTCCTCTACAAGACCAAGGACGGAGCCAATTAGTCACTTGGAGAACGTCCGCGACTCTCCCCAAGAAGAGCCTTTGGGGACAGGAGACTTCGCTGCAAGTCCAACGTCAGGAGGAGAACAGCAAGAGTCAGAGCATGCGTTTTGGCAAGTTCTGACTCTAATGAGGGCTCTCAATGGGTTTTCCGACCCAGAGATCCCTCCTCGAGAGGGCAAGGACACGGTCATGGACCGCGTATTCGGTACTCAGAAACCATCTAAGACCAGTGCGGCTCTGCCCTGGTCTCAGGGGGTTAAGAGTACCAGGGACAAGATCGCTGTACAGCTCTCTAAATTCATTAAAAGGAAATGCTAATTATAACTAATACTGCAAAAATACATAATAGCATAAAAAGAATTAGAATGTCCCTTAAGCCAAAACCCTTCAGTCAGAAATTAAAATACTAAACCGAATACTATATGAACTATGAACTTCATGAGCAAAGAATTCTCATAAAAATACAGAAGTAAAAAAATGTAGGAAACTCTGTCTCTATTTTGAGAGAAAATGCATAATTTACCAGTTAGGAAAATTAAAGCCCAACTTATATTATTTACATGACCAATAACAAAATGTTTTACATGTTATGCTAAAAAAGATAAGATATCATTTGTTAGAAAATATATTTTCTTAGAGAACAAACTCTGTACTATTCCCTTGTGGGTTAGTTATGTTTTCAATTGAGTATTTTATAATGATTGATTATAGAATTATTTTCACAAAGATGATAATATTACCTTAGGATGGTTGGCTCAATAATGTTGTACATAGCTTAAAATTTATTTCATGCATCATTGGATAATACAAAATAAAGTGTATATATATATATATATATATATAATGTAAATATCAACCACTATAAGCCAGAAGCATTTATAATAAAGGAATTTCCAATGGATATACGTTATACATACATTCCCAAAGGTAGAGTTAGATATTAAAGGCCTTGTGGTTTATATTTACACTGATTAAAATCACTACTATATATATATATATATATATATATATATATATATATATATATATATATATATATGAACTGCATTTGTATGTATGAAATAATTATTTAATAACTCTTTGTTAGGTTTAGAAACAAGTGAACGTTTATCGACTCCAGATTCTCATCGTAAAAAGAAAAATCGCTTCATTGAAGATGAAGAAGAAAACATGTGTGAAGTGTGTCGGCAGAACCTTTACGTAGCATTGGTAAGTTATCTTTTCTTTACTACAAATAGAACATGTTACAATAGATTTTGTATTGAGTTACTGTAATTTAGTTTATTTTTTTTTCAGTTTCAGTCCTTCATGAGTTTTATTTTACAGGAAACCATATTGAATTTGTAATCAAAACTTTTTGTGCCCCAACTTTCGAAAGTATGAAAGTCTTGTGTATAAGTACCACTGTGTATATATATGTATATATATATATATATATATATATATATATATATATATATATATATATATATATATATATATATATATGTGTGTGTGTGTATGTATATATATATATATATATATATATATATATATATATATATATTTATATATATATACTGTGTATATATATATATATATATATATATATATATATATATATATATATATATATATATATATATACACAGTATGGTCCCGAATTATGCGTGTTCGAATTATACGATTCCCCTTTTCTGTGATCGCTATGTTTCAAAAATAAATTTTCTGTATCTGCGAAGCTGTTCAAAATCTGCGAGTCAAGCACTACAAAATGTATCAAATCTATTGTCTTTCTAAGTATATTGGTAGCCCTAAATATGGTGATTTATAATAATTGTCACAAAACAATATTAACATTACATCTTATTAACATAATTTCATAATGAATAGCCTATTTAAGGATAAAATTCCACATCGACGATGAAATCAACTGTCAACTGTGCGAGTCCAGCTGACAAAATGTAAACAGAATTGTGGTTATGTTCTCGGCAATCTTAATCTTTCTCCAACCTTACAATAATTGTAATGGTAGTGTTAATGATGGCATATTAAAGCATTATTTTTGTTTAATACAGTATATATAAAAACCTTATTTTTCCCTTCGGGCGTTCAATGTTTTCACGAGTAGACTAGGTTAGTTTATCGGCAGTTGAATAGCCTAAACTTCGGTAACGAGTCAGCAATATTTTGTCATATTTTAAACAGTATACATTTGATTTGCAAAGATTGGTTTTGTAGAGTAGACGGTTAAATACAAATCACTCTCTCTCTCTCTCTCTCTCTCTCTCTCTCTCTCGAGAGAGAGAGAGAGAGAGAGAGAGAGAGAGAGAGATTTGATGCCTGAAATCCTCTCTCTCTCTCTCTCCCTCTCTCTCTCTCTCTCTCTCTCTCTCTCTCTCTCTCTCTCTCTCTCTCTCTCTCCCTTTCAAGAAATAAAACCTTAGTTTACATATGGCAACTTGAGTTTAAGAATGAAATTAACATGGCTATTGTTAGTTGTGGCGATCAATTCCTTGAAACAAAAACACGGCATTCGATTACAACAGCTGATCTCTCTCTCTCTCTCTCTCTCTCTCTCTCTCTCTCTCTCTCTCTCTCTCTCTCTCTCTCTCTCTCTCTCGTGTTATACAATATTTACAAATAGATGAAGAAACCAAAATTGGTTTTCTTATTGTCAATTAAATACAAAACTAAAAATACTAAGTATTTTGAGGGTCTGTATCGGTTGTCAGGAGTACTACGTAGCGTAAATTTGACTGCACGCTACTTTTTTAATCTGTGATAATGGATCGATGTTTATCTAAAGAAAATATACTATTAGGGCAAATATTTTCTTGAAAATACCCTGTAATATATTTCCTTTTACGTTATAAAAATAAAATACTTCTGTTTGTTAAGTTAGTATTTTCTTTTCATTTCTTGGGAGAAACAAAGAAAATGAATTTACATATTTTGCAAGTCATTCTTCGTAGTTTACTGTACGTCACGTGTCTTGTGACGTCATGTATCTGGCGGAAGCGCGCTGACAAACCGAATGATTTCCTTTCATTGTTACCGAGTAATCTTATTACTGCATTCCCATCATCGAAACACCCAGTAACGATATCAAGTGTTTTAGTGGTCTGTATCATTAGTTATAAGATTAGTACAACTTACCGTAAATTTAAGAAAAAAAAGCCTGATGACGTCATATTTCTGGAGGAAGGCGAGAGGCAAATAAAGTGATTTCCTTCCGATGCGTTACTATTCCCATAACCGAAACATCGAATAATGATATATAGAATTTTTTAATAATTTAAAAAAAAATATGAAGATACAACTGAATTAAAAACAAAATACAGAGAGAGAGAGAGAGCGTATTCCTTTTATAACTAATATTAAGGTCTATAAACGAACTGTATGGAAAATGTGATACCCTATAACATATTGGCGCTGATGTAATATGCACTATGAAGAAATTTCGAATGTCAAAATTATATAAATCAGTGTTATTCGCACTATATATATATGTGCTTATAATAGTAATACGGCAGCGTGACCTTGAGATCAGCCGATGCCAACCGAAAGTAAATTAAAAGTATTTGTTGATTATTGATATGCTCAAGAAATTGAAAAATAAAATATAAACATTCTTTAATAAACCACAATTAAACAGTAATGTCTAATGAAATATAAAGGCTTAATATTGAACTAGAATACTGTATGAAGCTTTAAAAATGAACTACCCGTATGCGATTGCGAGAGCGAGCACACACACACACACACAGAAAGAGCTACAACGATTTCACATTTTACCTAATGATTAGACGAACTGTATGGAAACTGATTTCCTGTAACATATTGGCGTTGATGTAATATTCATCATGAAGATATTTCTAATAAGTTAAGAAATGATAAAAAAATATGCCATACTTACGTACGCCATATTTTGATACGATAGGTAGCGGCATTTTCAGATCAGCTGATCATAACCTAAGGTAAACAAAATTTTCAGTACTCGATTGTAAAATGCTTCCAAAATTGATAAATAGAATACAAAAATGCATTTATAGAGCATTTGATATCCTATGAAACAAGAAAATGGAATAATGATAGACAGTAAGAAAATATTGACAAAATATGATCCAGATGATTGCCGAATCATAACGTATCAAAATAAATCTACGGAAACTTCACTTTTCTAGTTCGACATACAGCGAACTCGACTTACGACTCATCTCTCGGTCCCTATCTCGATCGTAAGTCGGCGACTACCTGTATATATACAGTATATATATATACATACATACATATATAAACATACACACATTTATTTGGGCTCGAGCCATGTCATTCTGATGGAAGTTCCTTATTGGCAGATTCTACTTGGGATATTTCTGTGAGTGATATACCAGAAAAATTTACCTTAGAGGTATCAATGGAGTCCCGACCTCCGGAGCGAGTATCCCGAGAGATATCTTGTATAAATCAGGGACTTGTTAATAACATGGCTATCCTTCTCCGAATAGAGTTAACCTTGTCTCGAAAGAAATGTGAGGGTAGGATATGTGGACAGGAGACTGTTTTCACTTTCCCCTTATCCTATATGTTTGGCGAGGTGGCACAGGTCTTGGGATCCTGTTCCCTGTGTCTACTTATGTTTACTCATTGAAAAGTCTTACCCCCAGTTCTGATGCTAACAAGTAGACCTTCTTGTGTTGTCTAAACCATTACTGGCTTCCTTCTTATTCTTTAGTAGGCTATGCCTGGTTGTGAGGACTTGTCCTCTGTGCCCTATCACAGCAGCCCCTTAAATTATTGCTGTTGGGCCTTCCTGTCATGCTGCCTCACCATTTTTTGAGTCTCCAATCGCCACCCCCTCCTTCCCCCTTTCTTATACCTGTCGGTGTGCGTACTTGTAGGCTATCTTTCCTGGCCTAAGTAGGTGAGATTTTCTCCTCCCCTGGTTAAAATCTCTCTGCTGCCTTAAAGACCACCCTTGGATGTTTCTCTGACCCTTCCCCTTCCTAGTTAGGCTATAACCTGACTGTACTGGAACTATGTTCCTCTTTTCTAGTCATCTCGCCCTAGCTTTTTAGCTTTCCCTCACCTGCTAGGTAGGCTACGCTTGCTTACACAGTTCTCCTTATGGCCTAACCCTATCTAGGCATGGAGTTGGTATCCCCTTGGGGTCGTCCTCCTGCCACCTTGGCAGTGCTTGTTCTATGTCTGCAGCCTCTCTTCCTGTGCTATATCCCTCTTGCTATGGAGTCTTGACTCCCTTGCCAGGCTTCCTGTCATGTCAGCTTCAGTTCTTCTAGCACTGGCTGTGTGTTGGCTATGGGTCATCCTCTCTGCTACCTCAGCTGCAGCCTTAGACTAGTCATCTGCTCTTTCCTATCCCACATCTGAGGAACATTGTCCTCTAGAGTTGGTTGATTGGATCCTGCCTGGTTCAGGACATTCTTTGAATTTATAATTCTTAGCGTCCTGGCTGTCTTGTACAGCTCTCATGATCTTACTAGCGGCACCCCCACTTCTCATAAGGTAATGATAATGATCAGGTCTTGGCAGCTTCACTGATTAACTGCCTTTCATTGCTGTACTTCCCCTGAGTGTGGTGGACCCTTCCCAATCTGAACTCACGCACGCGTGCTACCGCCTCCCCCGTCTCGTCTCTGTCATGTTGTTTCATCCTTCTCTCTCCCTGGTCTTTCACTTCATTGTGTTCAATAATAATGCATGTATTATTCATATTTTAGTATTGTATTTATAATTAAAAACATTGTGAATTATAATCTTATGCATTGTTTATATCCAAATCAGCTGATCAACCCTGCCTAGTCCATCGTCAACCTCAATTTTCGGATAAAATAATTCCCGTATTATTATGGCATGCTACCGCCGATGCACGATACTTTATAGTTTATCTGTAGTATAAAAATACTACTAAATTATAAAATCATCTGTGCAGGCCTATAAGTTAAGTTTTAAATATGTAAAGATGTCATTACAATTTTATTTTACTTAATATATGTTTATAAATTGGAAAAAAAGGAAATAATACCGATTCTATATCATATTTTCTCTACATATGCCCAAAAGGGAAATCATTTTGTTTGTTTACGTTCATCGCCCAACAAACGAATGAACAAAACCATTTTCACATCCAAGTGATAACTGGTGATACTTATTGTTTTTAGTAAACTGTATCAAACCTCTGTTCTTATTTATAAGATAGTTTGAATAAGTTTGGAAATTATAATAAGAATGCTTTTTACTTATTTATATGTGCGCATATCCTTGATAACAGTGGCTTGAATCACCTGACAATCTTCTCATGTTCTCAGCTGAGCTCGAATATGCTAATCCCAAAGTTATTCAAAGCATCTTATAATAAATATTGCAAAAATGTTCATGCTTTATGGTATAAACTACCGTAGATTACAAATAGTTTATGAAAAGCTATTACTGTCATTGGATGTGTAATTGTGTTCGTTTGTTCGTTCATCGTGTTTTCCTTATTGGTATCATGAAGGAGAAACATAATAGGGAAAGAGCTTTATTTTATTTATTTTGAATTTTTAAGACTAGAATAAGTAAAATCATTCTTAATTATATACCATTAAGAATATTACTTGTAATTTATCTAAGTGCATATCCTCAAGACTGGTTGATTGAAATCAGCTTACATGTTCTAAGATGATCTCACATAGAGAAAAGTTTAATTCATTTATATAGAATTAATCCTTGACTAGGCTATTTATATTATATCAATAATTAATGGGGTTAAAATTGTTTTATTAATTTTACATAAGAGATTTGGTGAAGGGTAGATGTAGATGGTTTTGGCATGCCCTTCACACTACCCAAGAGAGATTAGTTCAATAAACTTTCAGCTGGGCTCCACAAGGCACTAGAATAGTTGGAAGACCCAGGCCTACATGGATGAGGACTATGAAGCATAAAGTAGGAGGTAATGATTGAAGAAGTATTGATTTAAAGGCTCAAAATAGAAACGACTGGCAAAATCTAACTGAGGCCCTTTGGGTCAGGGCATAGTAGATGATGATGATATATAAAGTGAATAAAAGTAAATATCTCGGAACTATTTACTTTTTAAGGTGACCTTTGCCAATGGAATGCTACTCAAGTTATCTGAATTTAGTGTCCTTTTGCTGCGAGGTTCTGCTGTACTTCTAGAATGTTCCTTCCTTTACTAGATTATTTGTTTATTGAAGAAAAAGAAAAATGGAAAGTTATGTTTTAACGTTAAATGTTGATTAAACAGAGCTTCAGGAGAAGCAATATGAACATCATGGGAGGTTCATAGAAATAATGACTTTCCATACTAAAGGTACTATTGCTTATCAAAGAAGAATGAATTAAAAAATATTAGTGAAAATATTGTAATGATAACTTATGAATAACTTTTCAGTCTCCTTTGAAGTTTAATCAAGTAATTTCACATGTGTTATAAGTAGTCTGGTCCTATATATAATGGAGGGACTACTGTACATATGATTGTTTATATTAATTTGATTTAGTTCATTTGTTTAGATTTTTACTGGAAGTATTCATCTTGAAATGAAATTCAGATCATCCCTAATGTAATATTCCTTGACATTTTCAGGTTACAAATTCACAAGAAGAAGCTGTGTATTGCCTTGAGCATGCTCTTCTTTTCTTGAGTAAGAATCCATCCCATCTGGAATTTTGCAAACTTATGTATACATACAGTTTGGTAAGTTGAAAATAAGTAGCTTTAGTTTTGAAATAAAGTACCGTAATTAAAGATCTTATGGAGAATGTGTTATGAACAAAATCATCCATTGGGATTTTGAAACTGTTATTAAAGACCCATATGAGGTGGCATTAAACTACTTATTAACTAGCATTGTGTTTTTATGAATGAACTGATGATTTCAATGTTTTATTTTTCAGTCTGAATTGGATAGTGCAATAAAGCAGATGGATGAAAGGATTCATGTCAAAAGTGGCAGCAAAAAGTCTCCCTATAGTAAGAAAACAAAACCTCGGGAACATCTTGATTCCTTTAGTAGCACCAGTAGTTCGAATCTTTGATGGTAATTGAGCTGTGAAGTATCACAGCTCGTTATTATTCTTGGTTGCCAATGGAAAGTGAGGATAGTCATTAATGTTGGTCAAAACTATATTTATGTTTGAATGACTTGCATTGCACTGAAATAACATTTGCAAACAGATACTCCAGGGTTCCTTCAGTTTTATCTGTATCATTTTAGGATTATTAAAAGATTATCTTAAAGTGGCCTTCTTGTCCTGATATTACAGCAGTTCTGAAATACCCCTGGTGATACTGTATTTTGTTTGATAAAAATGTTTGCCCGGAAATTTATAACAATTCTTTTTATTGTGATATTTTGTCTTTGGATTATGAGTGGTGAGATAAAACGGTGATCCTTTCATATCCAGCCACCTTCCAATTAAGCAACTCTATATTTATTTAAATGTTTTACATTATAATTTTTATTTATTCAAGATACTTTTAAAAGTATTAAAGAATATTGATTTTAGCCTATTAATACTTTTTTTAAAGCATCCAAAAAGTAATTAATTATGTTTGAATAGTGTAATATAAGCGATTTTGCATATGCTTTTCTTCATCAAAGACTATATTTTATTTCTATCGAACCTCCCCTGATGTTCATATTGCCTCTTCAGAGGCTTGGTTTAATCAACCTTTACCCGTAAAATTTTTAAATTCCCATTTTCTTCTCTTTAATAAACATATTCACTTTGTAAAGGAATAGGCATCTTTGCCTTAGGTGGTAAATGGCATGCCAATTTCTTTCCTCAGTTTCTTCAGTCACTGGCTACTAATCAGACCTGCTCCAGATTATTTGCTTATTACTGCACATTTAAGTTGTCTTCCCTTGGTTTTCTTAGCAATTACTACAGTACATCAAGTGTGCTTGGTAATTATTTTTGGAAGTTCATTATTTAAATTCCTTGGTGTATCATGTCAGGGGAAATACTGAGATTTGAATAACATTGTGAAAAGTATGTTTCCTTCATGGTACCTCTCATGCGATAGTACATTGTAATGACTGCCAACTAAGTTAACAGTGCAAAATGCTAACGGGAACTTACTGTTGGTTCAGTTGAAAAGCCAGAGAAAACCACGCTAGTTGACTGTTATTGGGATGTCAACAATGATGAGAAGCCTCCACCTTTAGACAAAGTAATTGAACTTATAAGTTCTTGACATGGCTACTCTGTTAAAGTTCAGTCCAGCGAATCCTCTCTTAATACGGTAACTCTGTTGCCAACCTTATTTAACTCCCCAAGTTTAGATTATATTTTAGCATATTTTTTTTTATTAAGGGTTCTGATCTACACAATTAAAATCTTTTGCTGCTAAAGCCTTTCATGCTGCAATCCTAGTCGCTCTGTAAGGCAAGTAGATTATAAGGCAGAAAATGGAGTGGGTAGTCTGGAAGTTTCACATCGATAATACAGTACTGTATCTATTTTTTATACTAACACACAAGTCCTCTGCACGTATGCACAGAATCCCTTATATTTAATCCAGTTGTGAACAAACTGGGAAATCTGCTTTTTTCCCTCGTTTCAACCTACGATACAAGTACAATAGGTCAAAGAGGCTATCATGAAAGTGAAGGATTATCTCATTTTCAGACATGGCGTAACCTTGTTGCTGAGAAATACCTTAATAAGTTGATTAAGGTTATTTGAAGTTTCTTATTCTTCCAAATCTACAAAATAGACTCTTTCAAGACTAATTATATCCATCATTTAACTTCAAGGTGGATAGATTCAATATATTGTCTCAGATTCAGAAAAGGCTAGCAATTCTGGGACCCGTTTAAGATTTAAACCTTCTATAACACACAATCGTACTCAATATAAACAAAAACCTCTTTCAAAAGTGATTCATCCAAACCCATCTCCGCTACATCTAACCAAAGGGAGACTACAGTATATCATCAAAAACAAATGTTTTTTTTAAATCCTATAGAGTTACTATTATGGGTTCTAAAAGACAATCTAGCAATATTCTCTTTTAAAGACAAGGTAAAATTTATTTTGATTGGTGCATAGCTAAGAGTTCAGTCAATGACTAGTCTTAGCATAGGATAAACATTAAATTTCTGCCCTCAAAGGGAACCATGCTCAACTTTGTACTCAATCATTGGGGATTAGATCTGTCCCTTTCAGATATTGTAGTGGATGTATTATATAGTTGAGTATCGAAAGGCCTATTTTAACAGGAATTAGGATGTGATTTCACAGTATTTAAAAGTTATACATATCTTGATACTTAAATTTTGTATAATTATATTTTGACATCTACAGTATTTGTTTTGTATATTGTTTCTGAATTTTTAAAAGTTGAAATAGTTCTCTTAAAGATCTCACAGCTAAAACTCTTTTCCTGTGTGCATTTGCTTGAGTTAAAGACATTAGATGATTTTGTCCCTTTTGTCTTCATTAAGAGCCAAAATTTGTTTTCAGGGCAAAAAGATTGCCTCAGTTTTTTTCACATGTTTTTCTGTAAATTGAAGGAGCAAACCTCAATGTTTTTTCACATTCTTTTTCTGTAAATTGAAGGAGCATTTCTAAATGGAAGGTGCATTTCTGCAGAAATAGGTATTTTTGTCAGATGAGAGTTGTTAAGTTATTAGAGAAAGCATTCTTTTTTGAGTTCCCTAATCACTATGACCAATAATCCAATATCATTCATAATTTGTGTTTTGGTCACAGCAGGTCACAAAGAATTATACATAAATCAAATAATAGGTACATGATTTGAGTAGGTTATCTACTTCACTTAAATTTTCTAGAAGTCTTTCTTTGGAAAGAGTTTGAGCAGTAGCTTATTGGCGTACAAGTCTGTTTTCGCTGTACGTTATCTTGAAGAATCAAAGGTACTTATGAAATTGCAAAGTTCTATGTCCCATATTAGCTGCAGGGCTGTGGTCTAATTGATTTTGAGCACAGTTTATTTTTAACTCCTTTATCTACAAGTATGTGGGATTTCAATTTGATACTTGATTTGGTATCAATCAAAGTATTATTTAGATCAAGAGAAGTTAGGCAGATATATTAAATAGATTATTAAACAATCTGGAGGGGTTCCATATTTTGAGATGATTTGTTAAAGTAATCTAGACCAGGTGAGTAAATCTTATCCATGGAATATTGCTTTTAATTAAATTTATCCTGTCTTTCCTTCACTGGCACCCCACCTCCAGTAGAGTAAGAATCAGCAATATGAACATCAGGGGTAGTTCATAGAAATAAACAGAATTGTAATAATATCATTTCCTATTTCTATACTCAACTACAGTATATTCATATACATGCCCACCTTTCCCACTGCTTTGTGTTGTCAAGAGGGTAGGGATAATTTAGACTTTGAAACTGAAGAAACAAAGGTCACTGATTTGTCAGCTATCACTTACTGCTAGAATGTTCATTCCTTTATAAGTCCAGGTGTTTTTTGTGAAAGGGAAGAAAATGGGTAATGTTTGATATCTAAGGGTAGATGTCAATGAAACCAAACTTCTGGAGAATAAGCAATTGAACATCAGGTGAGTGTAGAAGTGATACATTTTATTATTACTTTTATTTTAATTAGTTAAAAAGAAAAGGAGGCTTCAAAACATGGAAATTAAATATGTCTAGTTGATGATATATCATATCAAGTACCAAAGTAATCATATTTTTTTAGGCATTTGAATGTAAAGAAATTATAGATTTTATTTTTTATTTTTTTTTTTATAAACTATAATCTTTAAATTGTCTAGCATTTCTGTAATGAAATTTGGTATAGACTTTTTTTTTTCAGTATGAAGCAATGGGTTTAAATAAGTTAATAAATAGGTAAATGGGAAGCCAAAATTGTGATACTCTTCAATTATTTCATCACTTAAAGTACGGTAATGAGATTGCTGTATGTAAATTTGATGTTTTATGAAACCTTTGGAGAATTTTTTTCAAATGTTTGGTTTATAACAATACCACAGCATATAACATTTGAAAGCATATCTGTAAATAATGAACCAAGGTAGGTAGATACCTTGTAAATGTTTTCCTGTACTTAAAATAATTAAGCAGGAAAGAAAGATAGTCACAAATATATGGATTTGCAATTGGTATTTATCAGTGCAGGTAATTTTTTAATGGCAGCCACATTACATTTAGCGTGTTGTAACTGTTGATACTATGTATCTTTTCTTTCCATTAATATTTAGGAAATATGCCTTGTATATAATATTCTATATGCTAAAATGTTCTATGCATCTTGCAGATTGATGTGCTTATTGAAGCAATATTTGAAAATGGACTTAGTTTTATGAAGTGTATTTTCAATTTTCTTTTTAGGCTACATTGTACAGTACATCAATATATTTTATTTATTAACTTCATACAATAAAGTACTTACGAAAAGTATTGTGTTGGCTAAAGTATTAATGGAAAATGCAGCATTAAATGATTAAGCATAGAAATAGGCATACATGAAAATTTTGTAAGGGCATTTAGCAATGATGATTTAGCAAAAGAAAAAAAATACCAAGATAATTTTTCTCTATTAAATTTCCTATTGCAAAAAGACTATTGTCTATGAAATATACATCATATTATTAGAATATCTCATACAGATATGATACATTTATTGGTATTAATTTCTTGTTAAGAAACTATACTTAGAATACTCGTTCTTTTTGCCTTGCATGCCCAAGAAGGAAATTAGACTATTGAGCTTGTATGCAGGTCCCAGATTTGTATTCTTCCACATGTTCCCTATTCTGCTCATATGCTGTGCATTGGTTCATTATATTTTCTAGCAGTTTTGTGGAATTATTATAAAGTAAGAGTTGCAGCTTGTGACTATACCTCATAGGTTGGTGCTTCTCAAAGTTACACATAAGAGATTGCAGTATTTAAAAAAAAAAAAAACAATTTCCTACAAAGTATTAGCTGTGATTTTCTTAATGGTTTGGTGTAATGTATATTGTAGGGCATCCCTTGTAAATATGGTTTTATTATGGATTTTATATTAATACGGTGTTTGATTTCATCTTGAAACATTATCCTAAGCTTTTGTGTTATGTAGCTCTACTTACTGATATATTTATTGAAGTCAGCTGTAGCTCTTCAATTTTCATTTCTTATTCCCTTAATCATTTTCACAGGTAAGTAATTGTTGTGCTATTTATATGTTAAATAATGCTGTAATTTATCTTGTCTAGAATCTTTCTTATAAGCTGAGCCAGTACAAATATGTACGAAATTTCAAACCACCCATTATCACATAAGGTACCTTAATTATATGAGCTGGAAAACACAGTTTTCTTTTGTTAAAATGGCTCAGTGTATGATATCTTTTTTAGTATCACTCAGAATTTGGAATAGAATTGCTCATTTATCTTTCTCGGTACATATTTTATCTTTACCTGTGCATTTTACAGTATAATGACTTGTCTAGTGGATTATCAAACATTGCTTTTCCAGTGTCTAATCAAATTAAAGTCAGCAGTACTTTTAGATCTTTTCCTCCATTGTAGGTTTTTCCTATACACTTTGGTGTACTTTCATTTAGATTTATTTCTATGTAGGAATTTGATGTACAGGTACTGTACATGCATTGACAAATTATACCAAGAAAGAAAGAGAGATAACCTTTTTTATCTGAGTAGGTGAAATAAAAAAATAAAGAATATTTGGGGTTATATTACACAAAGGAATGCAACAGAAGCACCAGGAATTGCAGGAAATTATAGTCTTTCTGTTTTATTCTAAATGTTTGAGCTTTCTCTTATGTTATCTTCCATCAGTGTATGTATTTATACACATTAATTGCTTACTGCATTCTTACCTTCCTGTGGGCTATGACAAGGTCATATAACAGATTAAGACTTTCTTCTCCTTTTTCATACTCAGTCATCTGGGTATCATTTTCATTTTGTGCCCCATATCCTTCAGACCTCTTGTGACAATTATGGGAATTTTTGCATTTATCTTATTGTCTACATCGAGATACCTTTCCACCTTCCTTTTGAAATTGGATCTTAATTTCTTACAACAAGTGTATTATTCATACAATACATACATCACTCTGTGACTATATGTCTTTTATTAATAGATAGGTGAAAAAGAATAAATATTTTTCTTTTTACATTACAGTATTTTATATAAAATGTGTCTCACAACACTGTATGAAGGTTTCCTTCTATTATAATTATTTTTCCTCTTATCTGCATTCCTTAAAATAAGTATTTTCTGATATTAGTGGAACTTAAAATGATTTTATTTGTTTTTAATGCTCTTTTGTTCGGTTCAATTCATCATGGTAACTTAAACTGAATTTTGAAATGATAGTCTTCACATTATCATACCAAAGCATCCAGTTATGGTGAATATAGCCAAAGGTTCTTGTATGAAAATGGAACCCCCATCATTTAAGAGAGCCTTGAGTTCTTGGACTATAGACCAAATTTAAGATTTTAATTCCTTAGTTCACATACCAAACTCTCACTTCATAAATTGGCTTCATCAGTAATATGTGCGTGCTGTACTCTTCGGTAACCTCTGTTTTCCTTTATATAAATCATGTACCTTAACATAACTTCACAATCAGTGGCTCCACAGAACTATTTTGCTCTCAAATGGTGTTCTTTTAATTTTGAAGTGTTTGTAATGGGTTTGTGTGTGAAGGTTTGTTCTTATTGCTTTATTAAAAATCACTCGTCTAGCTGTTTATGCATTTGTTTTTATCAAATAGATTTATAGGTCTATTAGCCTTCAGTGGATATGAATTATGGAGTTTTGTTTGTAGTTCAAGTCACTCAGTGCAGAGCTTAATGATAGCATTACTGTTAATCTCTTTTGGTGTTGTTTTGAAGATTAACAATATCACTCTGTCCATTAGCTTGCTCAGATTTCCAAGATTTTATTTTAGCTGCGAGAAGTAGATGTTGAGGAGCTGTGAAAACTTAACTAAATAGGTTATCTCTTAAATAGTATCTGTTCTACTCTATAAGTTGATTGATTAATTGAATTTGGGTTTTCTGACATCCTGACATCGAAGGTCATTAACGCCTGTATCATTTGTTATGAATAAACTATAAGAGAGATTTCAATTTAAAACCATGAAAGGAAATAGATCAGTGTAACTTGAATAGCTTTCTGGAGACCTGCTTTTGAAATAATTTAGAAATGCCAGTAGTATCATACAACACATCCTCTCCAAGAATCTGGGTAAGGATGAACCTGCCATCCCCACCTCAAGCCTTGAATAGATATCTATCTCTTTAGTACCTGAGAGAGGGGCATTTAGAAAATAAGTGCCTGTCTGACTGGGGTACCAAACAGTCATCACAAAATGGCTGGTGGTGATTAGTCATCAAAAATGTGTGTCAAATAAGTTTTACCAATGGCACTTTCCCAAAAATTTAGGGAAGTGTCCTAGTAGATAGATGCCATATAGTTCAGCAGTAAATATAAAAGATACAATGGGAAGTGCACCTTTACAATTAAAGGCACTGCTATATACTCCGAATCCAACAGCAGCATCTGATTTGTAGCCATGAGTATAGATAAAAGTTGACTTGCTATGTTCTTCAGGATGTTCCGTAAAAAAGGATTGACCACCTAAGTCATTCATGTTCTTTTTGATACTAATAAAACATCTCTGGTAATTTCCATGGAGGAATTTGTGATATCCTAAGTTAATAGTCATGCAGTTACTTGGAGAATAGGCTAGGCTCTACATTAAGACAATGTGAAAAACATCTGAGATCTAGACATGGTTTTATGAAAGTTATTGAAAACTTCCATGAAAGACAAAAACAAAAAATAATTAGCGTAAAGGGCCAGCAAGATAAAAATCCATTACCCTTTTACCTTTCTAAAACTGCGGATACAACACTTAGGAGATGATTTTCTTTTCTGGCAATCCCTCCCTCCAGCTCTGGCTTTCAGTGATAGCAAGTCATGCATTAACTGCGATAGATAGAGTCCCAATTTTTTTGTAAATATTCCTATTGTTATCTCCAGTAGTTTTTCAGACTCAACAACCTGTGTAAAATGTTTTTAGAACAAGAGTCAGAAAATAAGTATGAAGACTAAGGAAGCAATAAAAATGGATAATTGGGGTGCTGTAGCATGGTTTCTGGAATATGTTGCAGCTATTACCAAAGGGACATTTATGTATGAAGGTACTTGGATAACGTGCTAATCTGCCCTTCAATAAAAAGGATTAACATTTACATTTGTAGAACTGAAAGGCTTTGTAATCAATACAATATCTTATGAAATTTTAAACAAATTTACCCTAATTTCCCACATTCTTTTCTTCTATATTTTATTTGTATGCATTGCTGGTCCTCGGACAGAATCCAGAATTGAGAACTTTTAGGAAGGATAATGGGACATTACCTTATGAGAAATATAACTTTTGTAGTGTAGTCTCTGCCTTGCTCATTTTTTTTATTGGTGGTTGCCACTCTGGGACCAGTTAAGGCTTTAGTAGAAGTTGATACTGTAGTTTACCCCCCAAAACATGGCTGGTAGGTTTGATTATTGCATACTTAGCATTTTTATAAAATCTGTACTACCCTGAACTACACTTCTTGCTACTTTTAGAATCTGTATAACCCTCTTGTCAAATAATCCCCAGTTCAATCAAATCTCTCTCTCTCTCTCTCTCTCTCTCTCTCTCTCTCTCTCTCTCTCTCTCTCTCTCTCTCTCTCTCTCTCTCTCTATCTCTCTCTCTCTCTCTCTCTCTCTCTCTCTCTCTCTCTCTCTCTTTTTGAGGCATTAGTGGCTGAAGTACGTGGATTCAGGTCAGATGCAGGACTTGAAAGTTTGGGTTCATGATATAATAAGGGCTGCTTCTTCATTGATTTTTATAAAAATATTACTTTGGAAAGGGTTTGGCAGCTGCCGGGTAGTATACTAAATTAATTTTTGCCAAGAACTATCAGAAGGAAGCTTTATAAAGATTATGGAGCATCAGGTCCTGTGGCTGCTGTAGGTGATGTTCTAATTTAACTGGGTATGTCTTATGTGTATATAAGGTAATTTTATATTAATTATACATACATACATACATATACCAAGGCACTTCCCCCAATTTTGGGGGGTAGCCATAATTAAACAAATGAAACAAAAAAGGGGACGTCTCCTCTCTACGCTCCTCCCAGCCTGACAAGGGACTCAACCGAGTTCAGCTGGTACTGCTAGGGTAGCACAGCCCACCCTCCCACATTATCCACCACGGATGAAGCTTCATAATGCTGAATCCCTTACTGCTCCTACCTCCATGGTCATTCAAGGCACTGGAGGAAGCAGCAGGGCCTACCGTAACTGCGTCACAATCGCTCGCCATTCATTCCTATTTCTAGCACGCCCTCTTGCCTCTCTCACATCTATCCTCCTATCACCCAGAGCTTCCTTCACTTCATCCATCCACCCAAACCTTGGCCTTCCTCCTGCACTTCTCCCATCAAGTCTTGCATTCATCACCTTCTTTAGCAGACAGCCATTTTCCATTCTCTCAACATGGCCAAACCACCTCAACACATTCATATCCACTCTAGCTGCTAACTCATTTCTTACACCCGTTCTCACCCTCACTACTTCGTTCCTAACCCTATCTACTCGAGATACACCAGCCATACTCCTTAGACACTTCATCTCAAACACATTCAATTTCTGTCTCTCTGTCACTTTCATTCCCCACAACTCCGATCCATACATCACAGTTGGTACGATCACTTTCTCATACAGAACTCTCTTTACAGAACCTTCTATTTTTAACTACTCCATTAACTGCCCCCAACACTTTGCATCCTTCGTTCACTCTCTGACGTACATCTGCTTCCACTCCACCATTTGTTACAACAACAGACCCCAAGTACTTAAACTGATCCACCTCCTCAAGTAACTCCATTCAACCTCGCATCATCTTCCCTTCTCGTACATCTCATAACCTTACTCTTACCCACATTAACTCTCAACTTCCTTCTCTCACACACCCTTCCAAATTCTGTCACTAATCGGCCAAGCTTCTCTTCCACGTCTGCAACTAGTACAGTATCATCCGCAAACAACAACTGGTTTACCTCCCATTCATAGTCATTCTCGTCTACCAGTTTCAATCCTCGTCCAAGCACTCGAGCATTCACCTCTCTCACCACTCCATCAACATACAAGTTAAACAACCACGGTGACATCACACATCCCTGTCTCAGTCCCACTCTCACCGGAAACCAATCGCTCACTTCATTTCCTATCCTAACACATGCTTTACTACCCTTGTAGAAACTTTTCACTGCTTGCAACAACCTTCCACCAACTCCATATAACCTCATCACATTCCACATTGCTTCCCTATCAACTCTATCATACGCTTTCTCCAGATCCATAAAGGCAACATACACATCCTTACCTTTTGCTAAATATTTCTCTGATTCATACAAGCCCTACCTCTTCTAAAACCACCCTGTACTTCTAAGATTGCATTCTCTATTTCATCCTTAATCCTATTAATCAGTACTCTACCATACACTTTTCCAACTACACTCAACAAACTAATACCCCTTGAATTACAACACTCATGCACATCTCCCTTACCCTTGTATAGTGGTACAGTACACGCACAAACCCAATCTACTGGTACCATTGACAACACAAAACACATATTAAACAATCTCACCAACCATTCAAGTACAATCACACCCCCTTCCTTCAACATCTCAGCTCTCACACCATCCATACCAGATGCTTTTCCTACTCTCGTTTCATCTAGTGCTCTCCTCAATTCCTCTATTGTAATCTCTCTCTCATTCTCATCTCCCATCACCGGCACCTCAACACCTGCAACAGCAATTATATCTGCCTCCCTATTATCCTCAACATTCAGTAAACTTTCGAAATACTCCGCCCACCTTTTCCTTGCCTCCTCTCCATTTAACAACCTTCCATTTCCATCTTCCACTGTCTCTTCAATTCTTGAACCAGCCTTCCTTCCTCTCTTCACTTGTTTCCAAAACTTCTTCTTATTCTTTTCATATGAATGACCCAATTCCTGACCCCACCTCAGTCAGCTGCCCTCTTTGCCTCAACTTGGGCTTTACTTCCACATTTTTCTCTATATCTTTCATACTTCTCTACACTATTACTGTGCAGCCATTCTTTAAAAGCCCTCTTTTTCTCTTCCACTTTTACCTTCGCTCCTTCATTCCACCATTCACTGCCCTTCCTCATGCTGCCTCCAACAACCTTCTTGCCACACACATCACTTGCAATCCCAACAAAATTTTCTTTTACTAACTTCCACTCCTCTAAATTACCAGGTTCTCTTACTTTCACTTCGTCACAAGCCATTATCAACTTTAATGGATATTTACTTTTTACCCCCGGTTTTATTAGCTCTTCAACCCTCACTAGCTCCCTTTTACGTCCACCTACTCTATTCCCCCCACTCTTTTGTTACAACTAGTTTTCCTTCCACCAAAAAATGATCAGACATACCGTTAGCCATACCCCTAAACACGTGCACGTCTTTCAATCTTCCAAACATTCTTTTAGTTATCAACACATAATCCATTAATGCCCTTTCTACCACTCTTACCCATGTATACTTGTTTTTATCTTTATAGGTTCCGTAAAGTTCATTTTGTTTTATCTACCCTTATGGCAATTGTTTATTTGTGTTTCTCAATCTGGAATTGTCGTGGACCATGAAAAAGCGAGAATGAGTGTCTGATCTTCGTTGAAAAATTCCTTGAGTTATTGGGAAATTTAGGTAGTTTCAAGTTTCAATTCACTATTCATGAATAAATCTTTTTGACCACCTCCAGAGTTGTAGGAATTTGGTGGTGTGGTTAGTTGTGCCCCTTGTCAGGTACAGTAGTACCTCGGGTTACGAGTAACTGTGGATACAAGCAAATTGGAATACTAGCATACAAATTTTAATAATGTATAATTATTGTATCGGCATGAGAAAAATTTTTGCATTGTTTGGTCCTTTTTTATGAACAAGTAGAAACAAGACTATGCCACTATGCACAGAAAGCTGTCACTCTGTGTAGATTTACCACCCTCACGGTGTTTACACAAAGTTCACTAAAATAAGGCTTCGGCAGGGTGAGCAGCGAATCTATCTACTGACATTGCAATGGCTTATTTCTATGCCATTTTGAATAAAAGGCAAAATTAGTCATCTTCAGATAGGTTTCTCATGAAAATTGAGTGTGTATAAAGAGAGACATCCATGTTTCTAGAAAGCATAAATTAAGTGATTCAGTTGGTGATTGTGAATGTCATTCAAGAGAGAAAACTTCTGATATTTTACCAAATGTTTTCATGGTAAAACTTCCAATCAGTAAACCCCTCTTCCTCCTTTTACTCTTTTGTCACCCTGTTACCAGCCAGAACTCCTCAAAAGTAAAATGCTAGGTAATTTGCCAGTTCTTATTTTGAAGGATTAATCTTTATTCGTTTCTAACGTTACAGATTATAATTTATACAAAAATTACCATTACTAAGTCTTTTCATATTAGTGTGTATTTCTATTTATGGAAGTGTGGAACTCATAGTACTGTACTGAGGGAAAAATCGTTTCAGGATCCGAGTACTGTATATTAGATTGTGCATGCTCACCCACAGAATGAATTAAACGTGTAACTCAAGGTACTACTGTAATTGATATTCAGAAGTGTTCTAATTCAAGAAGCAAAATGGCATGCAATTTTACTTGCATCTGGACAAAGGGATGATCTATTCCGATTAAAGATAACATTTTTCTCATTGTCAAACTTTAACTATTTACAGTACAAAAGCCAAGTAGTTGAAAGAGTTACCTACAAAATTGAGTGTACTGTAGTGTTTAGAATTGATCACACAGTAATTAATATTCATTGGCAGTACCAATACCTGGTTTATGGCAACAAATATTTTTACAATCCTTATGGAAGTTTATAAATGGGACTCGTTGATCTCACACCAACTTGTAATGATATAGGTTATATAAATAGAATATTAAGTAGTAATTCTGTATAATATTTGATAATGATATAAGTGATTATTCAAACCTCCATCTAGAAGAGTTCCTTATTCTAACAGCAATATTTTAGACTTGTAACCCCTAAGTTTTTAAATGTTTGTCCTTTTCATTTTACAGCTTTAATAATGAAATAATATAGGTTTGCTTTAATATATTCAGGTTTGGGGACCAAAAACCACATAAGAATGAAGGGATAACACTTTTTTCTTTTTTGTTATACAGAAATGATGGTACTACTTTTAATTTTCACCCTTTAAAGCTGGTGCAGTAATTAAGTACTGTACATCTGTCTCTTCTGTTATTTACAACCTTAGGATTTTTTTGGCATGTATCAATAAAATATATCATTTTATTTAATACATTATTTATATACAAAACTGATTTAATTGCAAAAATAGGCTGTCCCCAAAAAATTAACCGGACCACTATAATCCTTGATATGTGTTGGATCCCTGCTCATGTTGCTTGTGAGAGTAAATGAATATGCATAGTACCAAAAACACAATTCACTGGGACTAAGATTCCTCTACAGTACTGTATCTGAAGTACATATCAGTATTTATGGAATTATGCCAACAAATATTGCACTTAGCCAAAAAATTTTCATTAATGTTTTATCACTAATGGCCCATTTCAATCTAGTATTATAATGTACTGCATCACTTGACAAGAGCTATCTCTAAAAATTCACAGGACTGTAGAATAAGCGACATATAACAAAATACAATGCTCCATAGTAAAATGTAATACAAACACCAGATTAGGAACCCAATAGGTGAATGAAATATGTGTTCACTAACCATCCATGATTCCTTTCCATTTAATATCCTATATTGTGAACTTACTTGCTATTATATGTGTTAACAATTAAAAGATTCTTGAACAAAGAAGAAAGAACATATGCAAATTTACAGTAATATGTGATAGATATATTGCAAGCAAAATTCCTTAAGTCAATACAGATAACTATTGAACAAGGAATTAAGCATTAGTTATGCATACAGACTTAAAGAATTTTATATATTGAGGGTCCTTTGTGAAAAAAAAACTGGACCTGATAAGTAAATAGTGAAACATTCATGACATCGTTAAAAGGATGTACAGCACTCTATGTTTGTATGCACATACACAAGGTATAATTGTTAAGAAATTGTAGTTTCATACCTGTTTATGCACGTAATGGATGTAGGCCTATATTACTAAACATGATTTATATACAATTCAGTTGTAATGATAATTTCACTACCGTCTGTTGTTGTAAAGAAAAAAGAAAGCCAAGAGATTATGGTATATTTAACTATTATAAGAAGAGGGCCTTTTTTATAAGGAATGCCCCATGAAATTTTAACTAACAGAACATGCCTAATGTAAGTCAACATTATAAACTTCTTTATATCATTCTTACTCTTTATGTAATTAGACTTGAAATTTTCGATTTCTCAATTGTCCTCTTTCTAGTTGAACTCCCATCAGGTCTAGGTCTTTATTTATCCCTTTTCTATTATTTCCTGGGTCTTCATCCCTTTTCTATTATTTCCTGGGTCTTCCTACAGTTTTTGGTACTGTCATTTAGAGGAAATATACTAATTTTAGCTAAGGTCAAGAGATTTTGTAAATTTTCAATTTTTCCATTTACAAACTATTGGAACCATTAGAGTTTTTTTTGTGGCACTGCAGTGAAAGTTCAGATCTTTTGCATTTATAGACTAGCATTTTTATTTTAATTTCTTACAAAAGATTATGTATGTGACAAGTATTTGACATTGCAAAACTTTCAGATTTTATACATTCAGACTTTACACTCCTGCAAAAAAAAAGATCACATTTTATTGCTGACTTCAGAGTTTAAATTCTATTGACATAATTTTATATATAAAGAAAATAGAAAGGGCACTTGAAACTATTCTGGGTTGGAAACTGCACCCACTAACATTTTTTAATCTTAGAAGAGAGGAAGTTAAAACTTTTGTCCACTATCAATGTAATGCTCTGTTCACAAAGATACCATGCATTAAAGCTATTCAGTGGTGGTACTACAATTTATGTTGTCTGAAGTTTAAAGTATCAGCTGAAGAAAATAAATTTCATACATCATAAATATATGTTCCTTAAATTATTAAACTACTTTAGTGCAAGATCCTCTTGAAATATTTATTGTCTGATAGCCTACTCATCTGTTATGATTTTGATGAAAAGGTTGTATTGAATCCCTGCTGATGTACATAAACTATGAAATTAGTAATATATTCATGGTAACAAAAAAAATATTGTAAAATTAAAAGGATACAAATGAACTTTAGTAAGAGGATGATGCACACTAGTGTAGGTAATGTGCTAGCATATACTCATAATTATACCAAGTTTTACTAGTAACCAAACTTTATAAACATCTAGACCATAAAATTTTTAGCACCAAAAATTACGATAATTAACTGTACAATGCGGATAGACTTTTTTATATTTTACATGCATGCACACAGTAATCCCTCTTATATTCACTACAGTAGCTGTAAGGTGTGTGTGAATGTCAAACTACAGGTTAGGTTGACCTAAAATCATGGTCTACCCTTTGTAGTCATACACTAAAGTTCATACTTAATCACAGATTCTAAAGAAATAAGAATTACCGTATTTATCTTTAAAGTGTCTTAAATCAAATCACAAAATTATACAAATTGTATCAGCAAAGCACAAAATCTGATTGTTGATTTATACTAGATCTACTCATATTAACAATTTTCACATTTAGTGCATTTGCATATGAGTACTGGCTCATACTTAGAGGTTTGAATTTGTTGCAACTGCAAATACATAATGGATTACTGTACTATGTAGATATATATATATATATATATATATATATATATATATATATATATATATATATATATATATATATATATTCTGGTTACAACACGTTTGAAAGTGTAATATTTGTTATAGAAACTTTAGCTTTCAGATTATGAGTTATTACAATAGAATTTCCTTGGTAATCAAATATTCTGTCGTTTCAGTGGTTACCACATCCTGAACTTTCGAAATGTTTTTGTATATACAGTACAGTACTGCATTTGAAATGCGTTTAGTTACAATGATATGTTAAATGAGATCTGTTTATAAGCTGACATTGTGTAATTTCCCTGACCTTTGAGGAGATAGAATTAAATGTAAAAATTAAAAACATCTTTATTTCTGATTGCCAATTTGAAAAATTTGCAATGAAAAATGCCAATCATTCATCATTAAATTAGTTAAGTAGCTTATAGATTACTTCCAATTAAACCTTGTGAAAGTATTGGTTGTTTTTAAAAGTGACCACTGACTAATCAAATTATTGTAGTACTGTACTGTACTGTATTATAAAAAAAAAGAATTAATGAAATGTGTAGGGTTTCTATAGTTATCTCAATAGTAAAATGAAAATTGAATTGAAAATTAAAATATTTTAGAAAGTTGTCTCAATCAGTACTTCTGTTTCAAGTGTACGAGCAACTTTTAATTAGATTTATATTCAACAGACTGTGTCATGAATGCAACCTCTGTTAAAAATTACAAGAGATTTGTATTATCGTAAGTAGTAATATACAAAATTTTAACTTTTCTATTTTTTTCTATTTTCAGTTATCTAAGCAATTTTTATAATAATTTACCATATTTTCATCCTTGATATTGTTTATTTATACATTGCTGTATAGTACTTTATATTATTTTGTTTCTCTTCAAAGCTTGCCTTGGAACCACTAGAAAACATGCACAGAATAATGTAACTATTAGGATAATACTGCACAGTTCAGTAATTTATTTTTTATTTATGAGTCCTCTATTTTCAAATACTGTAGCCATATTTCAAAATTAGAACTTTCCATTTCCATAGTCATTGGAGAATTTATTATAGTAATAATGGCAATATTATTCTTATAGAGTAGTACATGAATTTATTGTTGAGGTTTTAAGGGTGTAAATTACCTTGTACAATAATGTATAGTAGTAAAGTTTGTATTTACTGTACAAGTAGAAGCATGTAAGTAGAGGAGCAGGTTGAATTAAACTTTAGTCTTGAAAAAGAAACCCTGCTCTATATTCTTTATTTAAATTTTTCATAAGAAGTTTAAAACAGTAAATGGAAGGAAAATGTTCTGGTATTACAAATTTGTACTTGTTGATATGAAGTCCTTCCTTTTTTACTTTTTTAAACTTTTTCTCCTATGTTTTGCTTTTGTGCAAGGGAACATGAACTCGCACTTAGATTAGGATGTAATGAAAATGCAGATGGTTCATGTGGTAGACCTCGCGGCCATGCAAGATTTTGTAAATTTGCTTGACCTTTCTTAGTGGAAAAGAGGTTAAGTAATTTAATTGTGAGTGTCTGTAATATGTACTTTGAATATAAAGTTCTATGGCTCATAATTGTTGATGTAGTTTCACTTTGTAGTATAGTACAGTGTACCTGCTTGCTTTAAAACATGATATTTGTGTCCCACATTGAATTTTTTATGATTGATTTTACCATAGTTTCTTTGTTGTAAATTATGAAGTACTAGATGTTCTGCTATGTGTTGTATATGAGCATCAAGTTTGCATTAAAGGAGTATTTGAAGAGGAATACACTCTATATATTGTATAGTTAATCATAGCAGACTTTTTATCAAAAATTTGTGTAAAATTCATGTCATTATGAAACAAATACCCTTGAGAGGTGTTTGTTGTCCTTAATTATTTTTGTATAAAGTACAATGCATTTTTTATTGAAAATTTTGTGATAGTTAAGTACTAATGTTCTTTGACATTTGCGTAATAAAAGAAAGGCAAATTGGGAAATGTTCTATGCAGAAGGACTGTATTGCATATGAGGTGTTAATTGTAAATACTAGAAGTGTCTGTTAGTTAATGTCTTTATTTTATGCCATTACTCTCTTTGGCTAACAAATATTAGAGTCTGATGTTATGTTACCTTCAATATACATATGTGAATGTGTGTATGGTAGTTACTTTGCCAATAATGTCAATCATGCCAGTGTTTTAGCATTAAGAGTAGTTATTTTCCCTACTGGAAATTAAGAGGAAATATTAATTGCATTGCACCTTGTTTTATTCTTGTTATTGGATTACAAATAAACATATTATATAGAAAAAATATTTGACCATTTCTGATGAATACGGCAAATACAGTTTGCAATACTGTACAATAGAGAATTTTTATAGATAAAAACTCTCATGAAGATTGTGTGGCAGAATTTTGTAATCGAACTAGAAATATAGATGAAAGTACTGATGCTAAATAGTAGGTGTGTTGTTCCTACATGGTGCAGTGCAGTAGGTAGGTTCTTTGAAGAATCAAGTTTTCATTGTGTTCTAGTTCTACAACATATAAAATGAAAGAATTGTACAGTTTGAATTGTTTATAGCATTTATACATGTAGATATCATTGTTACTTATAAGTTATGGAAATAAATCAATGTGCTGCTGTAAAGGCTTCCGTATTTTTTAGTTACTTTTTCTGTGATAAAATTATGGTGTAGTGCTTGCATGTAAATTTTGATTTGTACTGTAGCTCTGTGTATAACTTTAGGAATACCAGGTAGGTTGAAAATTGTTATTTTAGTATCAGTAATTTTAATTTAGTATATATTCAAGTGTGAGGGGAAGTAATTGTGAACTGAAAATGTTAGTAGCTTTAATCACCCATATGATATCAAATCATATACTGTATCTCACATTTGCACTTCTGCATACGACATACATTAAGGGCTAATGCTACTCCTTTTTTATGAATAGCAGAAATCTAAATTATGTATGTACAGTAAATTTGATTCTGTGATTTCTCCAAAAGATGACTTTACACATTTATTGCTTGATTATAGGTTTTCTTTTGTAAGACTTTCATTGTTAATTCGCCAGTTGCAGTTCAGTATGAAGCTCTGAGGTGTATTTATGACTGGCCATTGAGGAGGGAATAATGTCTCTATCTCTAATTTAAGTAGGAAAATTATGTATTTTTCCTTGCTTCCCTTTCTACAACAGTTGAGTGTATTTTAGTTGAAATTTAACAAGTACTGTATAATTTTACAGTGGGAAGTCTTTATATTGAAAATGATGAGTACTGTATTTGTATTTACCTACCTCTCCAGCCTATATTTGAAGCTAAAGTGATGAATATATATTAAAGAATTAGTTCTATTTTTTTTATACTTGACTTCTCACAGATAAATTGATGTAGAATTTAAAGGTGATTATAGCAAATAAACATGTCTGCTACTTTTTGTTCTTAATTAGAATGTGTATCCTGTTCTTAATTAGAATGGTACACATCAAACTAGTGTTAAGAAACAGAAAGCAGCAAACTACATCTTCTACATCTCACTTTTCTACTGTCTTCAGTGCCCCTTCAACAATAGTACCATGTTTGTTGCACATTTGTTGCAGTCATGGATTTTGTACAGAATGAGTAAACACATTTTTTATATTAGTTTGTTTTTCTTGTTTCCTTGATGTGTACATGCAAAAAAGAAAGTACCAATCTGCCAGACAACGGTACTGCATAAAGTCTTCTGAATAATTTCTATACTGTATGGTCTATCTATTTACTAAGGCACTTCCCCCAATTTTGGGGGGTAGCCGACATCAAACAAAGGAGCAAAGGGGACCTTTCCTCTCTCTGCTCCTCCCAGCCTGACGAGGAATTCAGCCGAGTGTGGCTGGTACTGCTAGGGTGCCACAGCCCATCTTTCCCCATTATCCACCGCAAATGAAGTTTCATACGCTGAATCCCATACTGCTGCTACCTCCGCGGTCACCAAGCCAACCTGAGGAAGCAGCAAGGCCTACCAGAACTGCGTCGCAATAGCTCGCTATTCATTTCTATTTCTAGCACACTCGCTTGCCTCTCGCATCTATCCTCCTATCACTCAGACTTTTCTTCACTCCATCCATCCACCCAAACCTTGGCCTTCCTCTTGTACTTCTCCCATCAACTTTGCATTCATCACATTCGATAGCAGACAGCCATTTTCCATTCTTTCAACACATTCATATCCACTCTAGCTGCTAAATCCTTTCTTATACCCATTCTCGCCATCACTAGTTCATTCCTAACCCTATCTAATCGAGATACACAGCCATCTCCTGAGCCACTTCATCTCAAACACATTCAATTTCTGTCTCTCCGTCACTTTCATTCCCCACAGCTCCGATCCATACATCACAGTTGGTACAATCACTTTCTTATACAGAACTCTCTTTACATACATGCCTAACCCTCTATTCTGTATAGTACTCCGCTAAAATGTAAATCTTATACAGCATGTGATAGTTAATACCATTAACCAAGTGATCTGGTTAAGCAAAATATTTCTGAGAACCTCCCTAGATGTTCATATTGCTTTCACCCTTGGAAACTTTGAATGTCAATGTTACTCCCTAAAATAAAAGAAATTTGCTCTCATACTAACAAACCTTCCGTTATTTATGTGGTTTATTTACAGCGGCAGATGGAGGTAGCCATTAGACTAATTGCAAGGTGGCAACCTGCCTAACCACTTGAGAGGGTAGGCTGGGGCTACCCAGCCGCCTCTATATATACTCTCACAACTGTGAAAGACGTCAGTTTTTCTTTTGACTCTGTAGAGATCGGACGTGTCAAGTCTCCTCCTGAGTGTCATTGGACTTTATCAATTCTGCTTTCTCTTTTCAGGTGTGCGTGTCTTCTCTTGCAATCGCCTTCATCATGCAAAGCTTTTCAGGGCGTTGGAGACTGACCCGCACTCTTTGTCTAATACTTGATGAGGGCATAGATGTGAGCAGGGCAGAGTGTAGGGAGTGGTCTGCCTCCCGATGGGAGAAATTTGGGCGGCGTAAGAAGAACACGACTAAGCGTGACCACTCTCCCTCTGGGGCGAGCAGAGCGCTTTCTTCTCGCACCCCCAAATCTCTCTCAAAAGCTTCTTCTCGCTCGCGCTCTTATGAGGGACGATCGAGTAGGAGTGCAGATTAACTCCTTGGCAACCCCGGAGTACTGGGCTGGGGGGGGTTGCTTCCCCTAGAGGAGCAACTTCTCCTCTAGCTGTTGGCGAGCCATTCTCCCATTCAGATCTGCTGCAGGTGTGGTCATCTTTCAGGATTTCAGGACCCCCTTCGAAGGAGGAACTGCTTCGTCTTCTTCAGCAAGGTGGCTGGAAGAACCCTTCTCCAGAGCTGTCGATATCTCACGCTTTGGAACTGTGGGAGGTCCATCTGTCACCTTCTCCTGGCCCTTTCACGCATGGACGAGGGGATCATTCGTGTTCGCCTCTCCAATGGCCCCCTCCTGACTACGAACCCTCTCTCCATCCTGGGACCACGTCGTCCCCTAACCTTCTGTTTATCCCCACAGGAACCCGCAGGTTGCAGGTATGGATCTTCTGGGGACCAGTGCTCCTACCATCAGCTGCGTGAAAGGATGAGCATCACCATCCCCTTGCCCTTCTAGCCTCTCTTTCCCTGGTTACCATTCACGACGATCGGAAGATTTTATGGATCGTAGGTCATCACAGTTGAAGCACTCCTCTTCTGGAAGACGCTCACGCTCTAGAGTCTCACGCTCATGAGACCACAGGTCTCAATGCTCTCCTCGGAGGCGTTCCTCTTCACCGCCTTGGGAGTTCCAGCAAAGCATTCGCCTATGCTGTGACGCGTTCTCCATTGAGTAATCCCTACTCAGAGGCCTCATCTGCCAACTTCGTCGGATGTAGGTGCTTCTCTGGAGCAGCAAGAAGGCGTTAGAGCTTCCTCTTCTTCTTTGGCTCCTAGTGCTCCTGATGCGAGCACTTCTGCTTGTGATGAGCGTCAGTTGACGTGTGAAACATGCGATTTTGTGCTTGAATTTCACGATTTCACGAGCAAATCGGCAATTTCCACGAATAATTCACGAACAGATGTGTCGGAACCACGAGCAAGTATGGTAACAACACCTTCGCCTCGTTCCTCTGCATATTCCACCCCCAGCGGAAGACCATCACCCTTCCCAGTAGGGTTCAAGGAGCCCCCCTAATAGGTTTGCGAACGTTCCTATTAGTCCGGACCTTCCTTTGAGTCCGAAGGAACGTGTTCCTCTGCTTCAGAGTTTATCACCTCCGTCAACTGGAGCTCCTTCCAGAGTTCTAACCGAAGCACACACTCCTAGGGAATTCCAGGGTATACTTAAGGGTTCAGAGCTTCCTCCATGGGTGGGCACCTTCATGACCACCCTCTTGAAGACTGAATGTGGCTCCTACACCGCCTCAACCTCCGACTGTCTCACTCAAGGCAACCCCTAGGATCCCCCTGGAACCCTCGTTGGGTTTGTCAGTTGGGAGTCAGAACCCTAGAAGGAAGTCCACGGCAGACAGAGCACGCAGATCACCTCCTTCCTGATCGCATGCCGAAGGCCCTATTCCTTCTGATTCTTATATGGCCAACTTGCCTTTTATGCCAGTGAAGGTAAAGGAGGTCATAACTAAGAAGCAGATGAGAAGGATGAGAGATGTAACACCACCTCACGCTAATATCATCCATCCTAGGATGAGCAGGGACCTAGGCTCGCCCAGGGAAATCACGATCCATCCCTTCAACCCTCAAGACATTAAGGTAATGCCTCCGGACCAACGTCCAGTTTCTGTACCTCCTCCAGAGGAGGAGCCTCCAGCTCCTGCTACCAAGGCTTTGTCTAGTGCCTCGAAGACCTCAGAGGTTCCACCTCCTAAGACAGCAGAGAGAATCTTAGGACATGAAGACGAAACCTAAGAACACCGCGGCACAGGAAGCTATTGACTGAAGCACAGAGGTGGGTACCTTTGGCGGGCCCACCCATTGATTCTGATGACGACCCTGACCTACCCCAGGCTCTGGATGTGAGGCTTTAGACTAGGAGGATGAAAATCTTCCAAAGGTGGTCAGTCCGAACTATCACTCCAAACAGGAGAGACGTGAGTCGGAATATACCTTTTGGCAGGTCCTTAGCTGTATGAAGGCCATCAACAGGGTGTCCACTCCTGGTTCCACCATCTAGGAAGGGAAAGATATGGTTCTCAATGAAATATTCGCAACCCAGAAGCCCTGGTCCAAAGGTCTGACAACTGCCAAAAGAAAAGCTATTGCCTAGATAGCTGGAACTTCTAGTTTCCTGAGGGCAGGTTCCTCCTCTTGGTCCCTTCCACTTCCTTTCGTTTTACAAAGGAAGTATTACGAGATCGAAGGGGAATCACATTCCACCATGACACTCGACCCTTCGGTAGAGTCCGTAACGAAGGGTGTTCCAACTCAAACCCTAGCCTCTCTGAAGGCCTTCCTCTCGGCAGTTGAGCTCCTGAACATAGGGAGAAGCACGAAGTACGCCATGCAGGCTGTTTCGTGGCTCGATCTATGGCTGGGATCCTTAGGCTTCATGGTTCACTCCCACGATCTTTTGAAGGAGTCGACCAGGAAGACTTTGGAGTCCTTCCTGTTGTCAGGTACCCGGACTCTTGAGTTTCTGTCGCACCATTTTGTTAACCTGTGGGCAAACGCCATCTTCAAGAGAAGGGATACCGTCATAGGTCGTTTCCACAAGCAGGTGCCGAAAGTGGAGGTCTCTCGGTTGAGGAATTCCACCCTTTAGGGTTCATCTCTCTTCGTTCTGAAAGAGATAGAGAGAGCTGCTGAGCCATGGAAGAAATCATCCAACGATTCTTTCCTCCTTAGGACCATGACATTGCGGACTTATGGTAGACCTTTCCAGTCTTCTCGGCCTCAGCAAGCACCTTTCCCTACTCACCAATCAACTTCTAAGTCCTCAGGACCTTCTAAGGTGTCGAAGCAGCCCTTTCAGTCCAAGGGACAGAAGGGGTCTAAGTCCTTCAGAGGAAAGAGGGGAGGAAAGGGAGATGGCTGAGGTGGTCCCTCCAAGTAGGAATGGCATTCCTCTTCACCTACCACCTGTGGGAGGATGCCTACAGCGCCGCAGGGAGAGGTGGCAGCTTCACGGGGCAGATCCATGGATGGTCGAAGTGATCGCCCTAGGGTGTTGCGTCCCGTTCATTCAATCTCTCCCTCCTCTGACTCTGGATCCAGTGCATCTAAGCTTCTATGAGGAGGGATCCGCAAAGGAGCAGGCCCTCAGGCCGAAGTCCAGACCATGCTGAAGAAGGACTCTCTCCAAGAGGTCGCAGAAATGTCCCCAGGCTTCTACGGTCGAATTTTTCTGGTGAAAATGATGACTGGAGGCTGGAGACCAGTCATCGATCTCTCCCACTGAACAAGTTCGTTCAGCTAACTCAGTTCAGAATGGAGACAGTAGGTACAGTCATCCAAGCGGTTCATCCAAGGGACTTCATGTACACACTGGATCTGAAGGATGCATACTTCCAGATCCCAATCCATCCATCTTAAAGGAAGTATCTGAGATTCATACAATATGAAAAGATATAACAGTTCAAGGTTCTATGCTTCGGTCTCGCGACAGCTCCTCGGGTATTCACCAGTGTTCGCCATACTGTCATCTTGGGCTCACAGGAACAGCATCCGTCTTCTCAGATATCTGGACGACTGGCTGATCCTAGCAGACTCAGATGATCCATCTTCGTCACCAGGACATGCTTCTCGAGTTTTGTCAGGATATGGGGATCCTGATAAATCACGAGAAGTCATTACTGCAACCTTCTCAAAGGCTGGTATACCTCGGTATGGTCATAGACACCGTCCAAGAAAACGTCTTTCCATCAGACGAAAGAGTACACAGACTGAAGGACGTGGCTGCTCCCTTCCTCAGGAAAGAGGTTCTTCCAGCCTCTCATTGGTTGAGTCTCTTAGGCCATCTAACCTCTCTCGTCCGTCTTGTTCCAAATGGCCACTTCAGGATAAGATCCCTGCAGTGGCAGCTGAAGTCCGTGTGGAACCAACACTGATCCACCAGACACCCAAGTTCCTATAACTCAGGATCAGGTGATAGATTAGAGTTAGTGGATGGTAGACGAAAAGCTTCGAAGAGAACAGAATCTTCTCGTTCCCCCTCCAGATTTGATGCTCTTCACAGATGCATGTAAAGAAGGGTGGGGGCCTCACCTGCTGCACCATACGATCTCCGGCCATTGGTCAGAGTCAGAAAGGTACCAGCACATAATTCTTCTAGAGATGAGAGCAGCCTACCTAGCTCTTCATCAGTTCCAACAGCTGCTGGCAGGTCACTCTGAGGTGTTGATGAGCGGCAACGCCACGGTAGTGACTTACATAAACGAACAGGGCTGTACCTTTTCGCAGCCTCTATGTCATCTTGCAGTAAAGATCCTCAGATGGTCAGAAGAACATTCGGTAACTCTATTAGCTCGATTCATTCCCAGGAAGAGGAATACGCTTGTGGACAATCTGAGCAGAGCGACTCGGATAGTAGGCTCCGAATGGTCTATGAATCGTCAGATAGCCAACAAAGTCCTGACTTTGTGGGGTTTTATGACTGTAGACCTCTTCACAACATCTCTGAACAGCAAGGCTTTATGGCAAGATGCATTCAAACAATGGTGGGACAACATCGACATGTACGCCTTTCCCTATTTTGTCTGATCAGAAGACTGCTCGACAAAACCAGAGCGTCCAAAGATCTAATGATGACCCTTGTACCTCCGCTATGGCATCATGCAAAGTGGTTTCCGGACCTCTTGCACCTTCTAGTAGATCTACTGAGAGAACTCCCTCCACGACCAGATCTACTCAAACCACCACACGCGAACATCTACCACAAGATCGTGCAGTCGCTTCGACTTCATGCATGGAGACTATCTAGCATCTCCTCTCTCAGAAGGGCTTTTCACGACAATTTACGGAGCGAATGTCCGGATACTTGCGTAGGTCCTCAGCCTCGGTCTACCAGGCTAAATGGAGAGTATTCTGTGGTTGGTGTCGTGGAAGGAATATCTCTCCACTCGATGCCACTATTCCAATAATAGCGGGGTTCCTTGTATACCTTCAGGAGGAAAATCTCCTTTCAATCTTGGCAGTGAAAGGCTATTGCTCAGCCTTAAGGCTTGCCTTCAAGCTGAAAGGAGTAGATATTCCTCTTCGTTGGAGCTTTCTTTAACTCATACGAAGTTATGAGATCACTTTCCCCTAGTCAGAGATTAGGCCTCCTTGGAACGTGGGTTGCGTCTTGAGATCCTTGAAAGGACCTCCTTACAAACCATTATGCCATGCAACTCACCGAAATCTCACTTTGAAACCGGCGTTCCTGTTCACTTTAGCATGGGCAAAGAGTCAGTGAACTTCATGCCTCTCATATGACATCGCCCATTCAAGGGAATGGTGGGAAGTGACACTCGGCTTCGTCCCTGAGTATATTGCTACAACTCAAAATCCGGGGGTACTAGACCATAGATTCGGGCCCTTTCAGATTGCGAGTCTTCATTCTGTAACCAATGACCCAGATCAGTTGTTACTATGCCCTATGCCCAGTGAGGAGTTTGAGATACTATCTTAAATGCACTGAGGCAACACGGCCCAGACTAACACCTCTGTTTGTTAGTTCAGGTAGAGTAAAGAGGAGGATCACCAAGCACACGGTTTCCTCCTGGATTCGCCAGGTGATTGAAAGAGCCTTGGCTCCCATCCTCCTCAGGCTCGTCAACCTAGAGCCCATGATGTCAGGGGAATCAGTGCTTCCCTGGCATTCAAGTGCAACTTTTTTGTGTTGCAAGTTCTCCAAGCAGGCATGTGGAAGAGACAGACCACCCTCACATAAGTGTCTGTTTTGTAGGAGTAGATTCATTTGTTCTTTTCATAAGATATTTTGTTTTGTCTTGTAATTTTAGCGAGGAGATTTTGTTTTGCTTCTGCGTGAGGAAAATTTTATATTTGTTTAGCCTCTACGAGAGTGTACTTAAATAATTAAGTTGTTGCCTCGTGCGCTTATTTACCTTTCGAGTAGTTCAGTGGTCGCTTCAGTGCGCCCACAATTGTGAAACCATCATAACAACAGTGTCAGCCTCGACCTGTTATTTTAACTTTTAACTTGAATCTTTGCATTCATAAGCCCGTGCGTTTTCCTACATGTTTTGCTTCTCGTAAGTAATTTAAATCAGTTAATTATCGCCGCGCGTATATAGTTCATTTTAGTAAAGTTTTTCTCACATGACTCAGCATCGTCTGCTTTGTTGGTCCCGGTCAGTTTGAATTTCACGATTTACATTTGTTTTTTGGGCTCAGCCATGTCGTCCTGATGGAAGGTTCCTTAAGGTAGCTTTCTGAGGGATATTTTGCTACAGTGATACTCTCAGAGAATTAACCATAGGTCTCCAGAATTCTAACTCCTGGCGCGAGTATCCTTAATATATCTTTAAGGATATCTCATAATATCAAGGGACGTATTTTTTGATACGACACATAGCAATCTTCACCCCGAATAGATTTTACTCTTTGAGGGGGAAGAGTGGTGAACGAAGGGGAGCCGTTATCAAGGTACCCAGTGAACCCCCTCCCTGTACGACTACGGCCCATCATTCCTATGAACGTAGCATTTAAGCACGGTGCTCTTCCACTTTTCTCTCGGTGTTGTTACTGCTTTCAAGGAATATTATCATGCAATCTCCAGCATCTTCTGCCTCTGGAAAGTTGAGTATTTAATCTTTCCTGTGTATAATTTTACTGCTCCCTTCTCACAGGTAAATTAACATGATTTAGTTGTGTTAAGCGAAGCACTGCCATCTCTGGAGACGGCCATCTTGAGACCACTGTCGCACATCATAAATGCAATTATTTAGTTAGTAGTGCGACGTTCCCGGTATTTAGCTATAAAGAATTTTCTAGCTAGTTAGGCAAAATTATACTAGTGAAGATTGCATGTACATTTTTGGGCTCAAGCCATGTCGTCCTGATGGAAGGTTCCTATAGGTAGCTTTCTAAGGGATATTTGGCTACAGTGATATTCCCAGAGAATTAACCTTTAGGTCTCCAAAATTCTAACTCCTGGCGCGAATATCCTTAAAATTTCTCTTAAGGATATCGCATAATATCAGGGGACGTATATCTTGATACGACACATAGCAATCTTCACTCCGAATAGCGTTTTCTGTTGATCTAACGTTTTGATCGCTTTTGAGAGGATTTAATATGCAATCTCCAGCTTCTTTTGCCACTGGAAAGTTGAGTATTTATTCTTTACATTGTATAATTTTTAGCTCCTGCTTCACAGTGAAATTAGAGTAATTTATTGTTTTATTGTGTTAAGGAGCTAGGCCTGTCACCGGAGGCGCCATGGGCGCCATTCGTTATGCATGTGTTATATAGTTAGCAGAACAACTTTCCCGGTTGTAATAGCATTAATAAATTATGAGATAATTAGGCACAATTATACAAGTAAAGGTATATATTTTAGGCATAATTTCCTCTTCCTTTGTCAATCGTATACGTTAAGAGTTCCGGCAATTTAGGTAACCGAGATCTCGTCTCGCGCTAGGCTACCTAGCCTAGGCGCTGTGGTATACTTTCAGACATCATCCCCGCCAGGTACTAACCCAGCCGGCAGCATGTCGGCTGGGCCGGTGCCGCCAGGTACTAGCCCTGCTGGCAACATGCCAGCTGAACTACAGTTTATGATTATACAGTAGCCAGTATATTTGCAGTATGGTATATACTGCAGATAGAAAACTTTTGTATATATTATACAGTAGTTTTTTAAATATTAAACTTACCCGGTGAATATATAATAGCTGCAACTCTGCGGCTCGACAGACAACATACTTAAAAAACTCGCGAGCGATCGCTATGCAGGTTGCGGGTGTGCCCACCAGCGCCAACTGTCGGCCAGATACCACTCTCGGATGTAAACAAAACCTTCAATTCTTCTCTGTCGACGTTGACGACAAGACGTACTTTTACTCGCTGTAGAACCTGGAGTTTTCCCATCATATTTGGTGAAGTACTTTAATTTGGTTTGAGCTTTCGCAGTACAGGTGTTTTCTTCAACGTAAACTCTTGAACTCTTTTTTGAAACAGATTATTTGTTGATGACTTAGATCGTTTTTGGAATTTCCTTTGACTAATTCAAAATGGCTGACCCTTCTCAAGTTCCTAAGTTTCGAAAGTGTAATGCTAGGGACTGTAATAGGCGTCTTCCAAAGGCTTCTCTCGACCCTCATACTGTTTGTTCCAATTGTCGGGGTAAAACCTGTCAATTGGGAGATCGGTGTGAGGAATGCGTGGGCCTTTCGGAATTCGATTGGATCGAATTTGATAAATATACACGCAGACTAGAGAGAGATAGGGTAAGGAGAAGTTCATCTAGGTCTGTAGATTTTTCCTCTCCACATGCCCCTGAACCTAATCCTTCCCCTGTAGTGGTTGTTCCTAACCCCCCTCCTAGCACTCAGGAGCCGTCTATGCAAGACATGTTGCGTGCTATTCATGCCTTGGGGGAGAGAGTTGAGGCTTTAGCAAGTGACCGTAATCAACTCATGGCTGACGTCAAGGAACTCAAGTGCCAAAGTGCCACGGCGGAAAGTGGGAAAGTGATTAGTGTTACGCAAAATGTTGTGAACAGTGTTGCGACCGAGGGTTCGTCTGTTCGTGCCTGTCGTTCACCTAGTCCGGGACCTCTTGCAAGCTCCCAAGCCCAGGGGAGAAGCAATGTCGTACGACTTATGGGTTCGAGAGGCCTTGATCAGCGAACAGACGTTCCCTCTTTGGTATCAGGCGTATCTCGTCAAGATCGCCCCTACCATAAGACGAGAGAGCCCATTTTTACCTCGTCGTCCGAAGCCGTTTCACGTAAGAAACCATGGAGCAAGGTCTCTAGACCTTTGAAACGCAAGTCGGTCCCTTCAGGACAAGTCCAACGTCCCGGATGTAGTCACTGGGACAGTTCGGACCCGTTGCCGTCATCTGATGACTGCTCGCCGCCTAAGAAAGGCAAAGTTGTGCCGTCTCAGTCGCTAACCCCGTCTGTTACCGCACCCGTTTCCGTAGACCCTAAATGGGTTATACTGCAGGACATGCAGTCTAAGCTTGCGTCCCTTATGGAAGACTACAACGCAGAGAAGGTTTCCATTGAACCTAGCCGTTTTTCTCATGGAGACCCTGGCCGTCAGCCATCCAAGCGTTCTGTTGTGCGTCCTGTTGACGTTGATGTAGCTTTCTCGCGTCAACCAGTTGGGGTTGTACCTCCCCCGATGCGGTCCCGTGTGGATTTCCAGCCGCACGTTGACGTTAGGCAACTCACTGATGCGACTGGTGACGTTCAGGACGTTCACCAACCATCAAAGTTGACTTGTTTTGACGCGGTGCGTCAACTTCCGCAACCCAGTGTGGTGTTGACTGCACAACCCAGACGGTCTAAACAGTCTCGGGTGGACGCTGTGCGTCCTCGCGCACCTGTTGTTGTTGACAGTTCCCAGACTGTTCAGCAGTTTCAGGACGCTGCGTCCTGCTCCGTCACTTATGCACCAGTGCGGCCGGACGCTGCGGGTCATACGTTGCCTACACCTTTGCCGTTTTCTCATCAGTTATCAGATGAGGAACTTTCAGATGAGGACGTGGCTGAACCCCAGCCTAAGGATCAGCCTTCAGATTTAGATGAGCCTAGAGCAGTTCCACCATCTATGGACTTTAAAAAAGTCATGCTTGTTTTTAAAGAGTTGTTCCCTGAACACTTTATCTCTGTAGCTCCTCGTTCGCCGCCGTCTGAGTTTGTTTTAGGCGTTCCTGCTGCCACACCAGCCTTTACAAAACTCGTTCTCTCTCGCTCTTCCAAGAGAGCTTTACGGCTGTTAGGCGATTGGTTGGTAACCAAAAGGAGTTTAGGGAAGACGGCCTTTGCCTTCCCCCCATCTAAACTCTCGTCTAGATCGAGCGTCTGGTATGCCACGGGAGAAGTTCTCGGCTTGGGAGTTCCTGCCTCTGCCCAGGGCGACTTCTCAAGTCTTGTAGACTCTCCCCGTCGCCTTGCCATGAGACGCTCAAAGATTAGTTGGTCATCCTCAGACCTGGACCATCTTCTTAAAGGCATCTTTAGGGCTTTTGAAGTTTTTAACTTCCTAGACTGGTGTTTGGGAGCCCTGAGTAGGAAAATCTCATCAGCCGATAGGGATGTCTCCTTACTCATCATGTCCTGCATGGACAAGGCCGTCCGCGATGGATCCAACGAGCTTGCCGCCTCATTCACGTCAGGAGTCCTAAAGAAACGAGAGTCTCTGTGCTCTTTTCTATCAGCAGGAGTGACGCCCTGTCAAAGATCTGAGCTACTCTTTGCGCCTTTGTCTAAGTTCTTGTTTCCTGAACTCTTAGTTAAGGAAATAGCCTTGTCTTTAGTGCAGAAGGACACCCACGATTTGGTTGCGTCCTCGGCTCGCAAAGTTCCCCCTTTGCCTGCCTTGTCTGCTAGACCTAGGATAGACACTCCAGCGTCCAGGTTTATTCCGCCCTTTCGTGGCAGAGCCCCCAGCAGGGGAGGTGCTCGTGCCGAAGGGAAGAGAGGAAAGAGGAAAGGATCCAAGTCCTCGCGGGGCAGAGTCTGACTGCCCGCAACTTCAGACAGCAGTAGGTGCCAGACTCAAGAACTTCTGGCAAGCCTGGGAGAAGAGAGGCGCAGATCAACAATCTGTGAGGTTGCTCAGAGGGGGGTACAAAATCCCTTTTGTACGCAGACCTCCTCTAGCGACGTCCCCCATCGATCTCTCTCCCAGGTACCGAGAGGAAGCAAAGAGACAAGCCCTGAAACTGGAAGTGTCTCTTTTACTAGAGAAGGGAGCGGTGGTCAAAGTCTCGGACCTTCAATCACCGGGGTTTTACAACCGTCTCTTCCTAGTACCAAAGAAGACAGGAGGTTGGAGACCGGTGCTAGACGTCAGTGCTCTGAATGTCTTTGTCACAAAGACGAAGTTCACCATGGAGACCACAAAGTCAGTCTTAGCAGCGGTCAGAAAGGGAGACTGGATGGTCTCTCTCGACCTAAGGGACGCCTACTTCCACATCCCCATTCACTCAGATTCCCAACCTTTTCTGAGATTCGTCTTCGACGATGTGGTGTACCAGTTTCGGGCCCTGTGCTTTGGCCTAAGCACGGCTCCTCTCGTATTTACGAGGCTTATGAGGAATGTGGCAAAATTCCTCCATTTATCGGACATCCGAGCCTCCCTTTATTTGGACAACTGGCTTCTCAGAGCCTCTTCCAGTCATCGCTGTCTGAAGGATCTCAATTGGACTCTAGATCTGACCAAGGAATTGGGACTCCTAGTCAACTTGGAAAAGTCCCAGCTGATCCCATCCCAAACTATTCTGTATTTAGGGATGGAGATTCGCAGTCCAGTTTTTCGGGCTTTTCCGTCGGCCCCCAGAATAGATCAAGCCCTGCTCGTCATCCAGAAGATGTTGAAGAGAGAACGTTGCTCAGTCAGGAATTGGATGAGCCTGGTAGGAACGCTATCATCCCTGGAGCAATTTGTCTCGCTAGGAAGGCTACACCTCCGACCTCTACAATTCCATCTAGCTTTTCACTGGAAAAAGGACAAGACGCTAGAGGCGGTCTCGATCCCGATTTCCGAAAAGATAAAGACTTGTCTGACTTGGTGGAAAGACAATATCAGTCTACGAGAAGGTCTTCCCCTAGCAGTTCAGAAACCCAACCACGTTCTCTTCTCAGACGCATCGGACTTGGGCTGGGGCGCGACGCTGGACGGTCGGGAATGCTCAGGTCTGTGGAACTCGAGTCAGAGGAGCATGCATATCAACAGCAAGGAGCTTTTGGCAGTTCACCTGGCCTTGATAAGCTTCGAGAGTCTCCTTCGAGGCAAGGTGGTGGAGGTCAACTCGGACAACACCACGGCCTTGGCGTACATTTCCAAACAGGGAGGTACCCACTCACTGACTCTGTACGAGATCGCAAGGGACCTGCTCATCTGGTCAAGAGATCGAGGCATCTCCCTAGTAACGAGATTCATCCAGGGCGACTTGAACGTTCTAGCAGATTGTCTCAGTCGGAAAGGTCAAGTAATTCCAACCGAATGGACCCTCCACAAGGATGTGTGCAAGAGACTTTGGGCGACTTGGGGTCTACCCACCATAGATCTCTTTGCAACCTCGATGACCAAGAGGCTTCCAATCTATTGCTCTCCAGTCCCAGACCCAGCAGCAATACATATAGATGCCTTTCTCCTAGACTGGTCTCACCTAGACCTTTACGCATTCCCACCATTCAAGATTGTCAACAAGGTACTGCAGAAGTTCGCCTCTCACGAAGGGACAAGGTTGACGTTAGTTGCTCCCCTCTGGCCCGCGAGAGAATGGTTCACCGAGGTATTTCGATGGCTGGTAGACTTCCCAAGAAGTCTTCCTCTAAGAGTAGACCTATTACGTCAGCCACACGTAAAGAAGGTACACCAAAGCCTCCACGCTCTTCGTCTGACTGCCTTCAGACTATCGAAAGACTCTCGCGAGCTAGAGGCTTTTCGAAGGAGGCAGCCAGTGGGATTGCAAGAGCGAGGAGAGCTTCTACCATTAGAGTTTACCAATCGAAGTGGGAAATCTTCCGAGACTGGTGCAAGTCAGTATCTGTATCCTCGTCCAGTACCTCTGTAGCCCAAATCGCGGACTTTCTCTTATACCTGAGAAGAGTTCGCTCCCTTTCAGCTCCCACGATCAAGGGCTACAGGAGCATGTTGGCTTCGGTCTTCCGGCATAGAGGCTTAGATCTTTCCAACAATAAAGATCTACAAGATCTCCTTAAGTCTTTTGAGACCTCTAAGGAACGTCGTTTGGCTACACCTGGATGGAATTTAGACGTGGTCCTAAGATTCCTCATGTCAGACAGGTTTGAGCCTTTACATTCAGCCTCCCTGAAGGATCTCACTCTTAAGACTCTTTTCCTGGTGTGCTTGGCCTCAGCTAGAAGAGTCAGTGAGATTCATGCCTTCAGCAAGAACATCGGTTTTTCGACAGAAAAAGCCTCTTGTTCTCTTCAACTTGGTTTCCTAGCCAAGAATGAACTGCCTTCTCGTCCTTGGCCTAAATCTTTTGATATTCCTAGCTTATCAAAGATCGTGGGCAACGAGTTAGAGAGAGCATTATGCCCCGTTAGAGCTCTTAAGTTCTATTTAGCTCGTACTAAGCCTTTAAGAGGTAAATCTGAAGCGTTATGGTGTTCGGTTAAGAAACCATCCTTACCTATGTCAAAGAATGCTTTGTCATATTTTATCAGATTGTTAATACGAGAAGCTCATTCACACTTGAGTGAGGAAGACCGATCTTTGCTTAAGGTTAAGACGCACGAGATTAGAGCTATAGCAACTTCCGTGGCCTTTAAGCAAAATAGATCTCTGCAAAGTATCATGGACGCGACCTTTTGGAGAAGCAAGTCAGTGTTCGCGTCATTTTACTTGAAAGATGTCCAGACTCTTTACGAGGACTGCTACACACTGGGTCCATTCATAGCAGCGAGTGCAGTAGTGGGTGAGGGCTCAACCACTACACTTCCCTAATTCCATATCCTTTTAATCTGTCTCTTGAAATGTTTTTAATATTGTTTTTTGGGTTGTACGGAAGGCTAAGAAGCCTTTCGCATCCTGGTTGATTTGGCGGGTGGTCAAAGTCATTTCTTGAGAGCGCCCAGATTAGGGATTTGATGAGGTCCTGTTGTATGGGTTGCAGCCCTTAATACTTCAGCTCCTGGGAGTCTGTCAGCATCCTAAGAGGATCGCTGGGCTCCGTGAGGAAGACAGACTTAAAAGGCAGAGTAATCGTCTAAGTCGACTTCCTTACCAGGTACCTATTTATTATGGTTTTGTTATATTGATAACTGTCAAAATGAAAAAACTCTTAGCTTATACGCTGTAAACATATTAACTCTGGTCTCTACCCACCCCCTTGGGTGTGAATCAGCTATTATATATTCACCGGCTAAGTTTAATATTTAAAAATAATATTTTAATTATAAAATAAATTTTTGAATATACTTACCCGGTGAATATATAAATTAAATGACCCTCCCTTCCTCCCCAATAGAGACGCAGCGGGACGAGAAGAATTGAAGGTTTTGTTTACATTCGAGAGTGGTATCTGGCCGACAGTTGGCGCTGGTGGGCACACCCGCAACCTGCATAGCGATCGCTCGCGAGTTTTTTAAGTATGTTGTCTGTCGAGCCGCAGAGTTGCAGCTATTATATATTCACCGGGTAAGTATATTCAAAAATTTATTTTATAATTAAAATATCATATTTTCAAATATATTTTGTGTATCCTTGCACAGTCTTTTACTGAGACCAATTCTATATTGAAACAATAGAATTCTTTCAATACTCTGATTAGAAATCAGTTAATAACTTACCCTACAATATTAAATAGTTTAGAAGGGTCAGTGGTAGTACACTTTTCTATCCCAAGAGGTTAGAACCCTTCTCTTTTGAGTTTTCCCTGATCAGGAAACTCTATAGTCTTAATATTGGAAGGGGAGGTCACAGCAATTGGCTGGGAGGGATATGTGACTTTCCCTATTTCTTTCTAGCTTACTATCCTAAGCTATAGATTAAAATATGAATATTTGCATATATGGTTATCATGTGAGATAAACAATCACATACTCATTTTATTTTCCTTTCTTTACAGGAGGAACCCCAGATGGAATGCGATGCGATCTAATGCGAAATCGCTACAAAAATAGGAATGAGTGCCATCTTGGAGACAGCGCCATCTAGATACTCAATAGTAGTACGGGAGGAAGGGTAACCTTGATAACGGCTCCCCTTCTAATTTTGCCACTCTTCCCCCTCGATACTTTCTTAGTGGTAATAGCATTGATAAATATAAGCTATTTAGGCACATTATACTTGTAAATATTTATACATAACATTGCATACATTTCCTCTTCCTATCGATTGTATACGTTAGAGTTTCGTTGATATAGGTAACCGGAGACTCACCACGCACTAGGCTAAATAGCCTATGCGCTTTAGTATACTTTCATACATGTTCCTGGTTTACCCTCGTGTATCGTTTTATCAATTCATGAGGAGATAGATATCTCCTAGAATTATTATATAACTCAATACTCGTCTCCAGTGGAGATTTAAGGGTAATGTCTTCTCCCTCTGAGTGCCGCCCTGGCGACAACCCTAGTTTGGTCCTGCCATAGAGTAGACACTCAGGCTTGACTAGGCTAGGGTTTTCTGTCTCTTACCCTAGCCGGCGGGTAGCTGGCTTTGGGTTTCTTGACAGAACCTTAGAGTATTCAGTCTTTGCTGACGCCAGAGCAGCAGGGTGAGTAGTCACTCCCCTGCCGGCTTCTGCTGCCGGCATAGGAGGCTAATGACTTAGTACGAGCTAAATAGAACTTAAGAGCTCTAACAGGACATAATACTCTTTCCAGTTCGTTGCCTACGATCTCTGATAAGCAAGGAATATCAAAAGATTTAGGCCAAGGACGAGAAGGCAGTTCATTTTTTGGCCAGGAAACCAAGTTGAAGTGAACAAGTGGCTTTTTCTGTAGAAAAAACCGATGTTCTTACTGAAGGCATGAAGTTCACTGACCCTTTTAGCCGAAGCCAAGCACACTAGGAAAAGTGTCTTGAGGGTGAGATCCTTCAGGGAGGCTGAATGTAAAGGCTCAAACCTGTCTGACATGAGGAACCTTATGACCACGTCTAAGTTCCATCCAGGAGTTGCCAAACGACGTTCCTTAGAGGTCTCGAAAGACTTAAGGAGATCTTGGAGATCTTTATTGTTGGAAAGATCTAAGCCTCTATGTCGAAAGACCGAAGCCAACATGCTCCTGTAGCCCTTAATCGTGGGAGCTGAAAGGGAGCGAACCTTTCTCAGATGTAAAAGAAAATCTGCGATTTGGGCTACAGAGGTACTGGACGAGGACACAGATGCTGATTTGCACCAGTCTCAAAAGACTTCCCACTTCGACTGGTATACTCTAATGGTAGAAGCTCTCCTCGCTCTTGCAATCACACTGGCTGCCTCCTTCGAAAAGCCTCGAGCTCTTGAGAGTCTTTCGATAGTCTGAAGGAAGTCAGACGAAGAGCGGGGAGGCTTTGATGGACATTCTTTACGTGGGGCTGACGTAACAGATCTACCCTTAGAGGAAGACTTCTTGGAAAGTCTACCAGCCATTGAAGTACCTCGGTGAACCACTCTCTCGCGGGCCAGAGGGTAGCAACCAACGTCAACCTTGTCCCTTCGTGAGAGGCGAACTTCTGCAGTACCTTGTTGACTATCTTGAATGGTGGGAATGCATATAAGTCCAGAAGAGACCAATCCAGTAGAAACTCGTCTATGTGGATTGCTTCTGTATCTAGGACTGGAGAGCAATAGATTGGTAACCTTTTGGTCAACGAGGAGGCAAAGAGGTCTATGGTGGGTTGACCCCAAGTAGCCCAAAGACTCTTGCCCACGTCCTTGTGGAGGGTCCATTCCGTGGGTATCACCTGACCCCTCCGACTGAGACAGTCTGCCAAGACGTTCAAGTCCCCCTGGATGAATCTCGTCAACAGGGAGATGCCTCAATTTCTTGACCATAAGAGAAGGTCCCTTGCGATCTCGAGCAGCGTGAAGGAGTGTGTGCCTCCTTGCTTGGAGATGTACGCCAAAGTTGTGGTGTTGTCTGAGTTGACCTCTACCACTTAGTTTCGAAGAAGCTTTCGAATATCATCAAGGCCAAGTGGACTGCTAATAGCTCCTTGCCGTTGATGTGCATGCTCTTCTGACTTGAGGTCCACAGACCCGAGCATTCCCGACCGTACAGGGTCGCACCCCAACCCAAATCCGACGCGTCTGAGAACAACACGTGGTTTGGGTTCTTGACTGCTAGGGATAGTCCCTCTCTCAGACTGATATTGCTGTCCCACCATTTCAGGCATGCCTTTACTGGTTCGGAGACTGGGAATGATACCGTCTCTAACGTCTTGTCCTAGTTCCAGTGAGAGGCTAGATGGAACCGGAGAGGCAGAAGGTGTAGTCTCCCTAGTGAGACAAACTGCTCCAGGGATGAGAGAGTCCCTACGAGACTGTTCCAACTCCTAACTGAACAAACGTTTTCTTTTCAGCATTAGTTGGACTTCGAGCAGGGCTTGTTCTATTCGGTGGCAGACGGAAAAGCCCGAAAAAAAACTGGACTACGAATCTCCATCCCCAAATATAGAATAATCTGGGATGGGATCAGTTGGGACTTTTAGGTTGACCAAAAGTCCCAACTCCCTGGCCAGACTCAACATCCAATGTAGATCCTGCAGACAGCGAAGACTGGACGATGCTCTGAGAAGCCAGTCGTCCAAGTACAGGGAGGCTCGGATCCCCGATAGATGGAGGGATTTTGCCACATTCCTCATGAGCCTCGTAAACACGAGAGGCGCAGGACTGAGGCCAAAGCACAGGGCTCGAAACTGGTACCCCACATTCCTGTAAACAAACCTCAGAAACGGTTGGGAATCCGGGTGTATAGGAATGTGGAAGTATGCCTCCTGAAGGTCGAGAGAGACCATCCAGTCGCCTTCCATAAATGCTGTCAAGACAGCCTGGTAGACTTCATCGTGAAGTTTGTCTTGACAATGAACACATTGAGCGCACTTGCCTCTTACGTACTCCTGCAGTGAACATGGCTGCCAGATCATTGGAGCCATCCCTGAGGGACTTGTTCCTGCAGAGAACGTGGCTGTCAGATCATTGGAGCCATCCCTGAAAGCCTTGTTTATGCATGACATAATTGTACAGCAAAACTTCAAACGCTCGAAAATAGCTCTGAAGTCGACCTGTAAAATCTTGGAGCGTCTCATGGCCAGGCGCCAGGGAGAGTCTATGAGGTTTGAGAAGTCTATCTGGGCAGAGGCAGGAACTCCCAAGCCGAGAACTTCTCTCGTGTCATATCAGACTCTCGCTCTATAAGCCAGCTTAAAAGTAGGGAAAGCAAAGGCTGTCTCCCCCAAACTCCTCCTGGTGATAAACCAGTCGCCTAGCAAACGTAAAGCTCTCTTAGAAGAGCGAGAGAGCACTAGCTTATAAAACAACGGCTTCGAAGTAGCTAGGCCTAGTGTAAACTCTGACGTTTAGGCGAACGAGGAGCAGCAGTTACAAAAAGATCCGGACAAAGATCCTTAAAAATCAGCATGATTTATTTAAAGTCCATAGAGGGCTAAGCAGCTTTAGGCTCCTCTCCGCCTGACAGAGTCCTCAAGGGAATATCAGTAGGAGGGGGAACAGCAACTTCCTTATCTGAAGGAACCTTGTCCGACAATAGCCGAGTCTCAAGCAAGGGAGAGACCTACCGTGGTGGCAATGCTTTACAAGCAGATTCCACACGCACTGGTGCATTAGTAGCGGACCAGGACGCAACGTCATGTAACTGCTTAACAGTCTGTGAACTGTCAACAACAACAGGTGCGGGAGGACGCTCGGCGTCCACTCGAGACTGTTTTAACTGCCTAGTCTGAGCAGTCAAAACAACTCTAGACTGCGGTAGTTGACGCTCAGCGTCAAAACAAGTCAACTCCGCTGGCTGGCGAACGTCCTGAACGTCAACAGGAGCATTAGGAAGCGGCCTAACGTCCAAATGCGGCTGAAAATCAACACGTGACCGCATCGAGTGAGGCTCTACATATCGTGACTGACGTGACTTAGCTACGCCAACGTCAACAGGACGCACAAAGGTTCGTTTGGGTGGCTGAAGGCCAGGATCTCGATGAGAAAAACGGCTAGGATCAACGTGAACCTTATCGGCAGAATAGTCTTCCATAAGAGAGGCAAGCTTATTCTGCATGTCTTGCCGTACAACCCATTTAGGATCAACGGGAATGGTTGCGGTAAGAGACGAGGGTAACGTCTGTGACTGCAAAACCTTGCCTACAAAAAGACTCTCGGAGTCTGTGTTACGCTTTTGTTTAGGCGGCGAGCAGTCTTCCGATGACTGCATAGGGTCAGAGCTGTCCTAATAGTTAAAACCAGGACGCTGGACCTGTCCTGAAAGGACTGACTTTCGTTTAAAGGGCCTCGAAACCTTGTTCCACGGTTTCTTATGCGAAAAGCCTTCGGATGACGAGGAGAAAATCGTCTCTCTCGCCTTATGGTAGGGGTGATCTTGGTGAGATACGCCTGATACCATAGAGGGAACGTCTGTTCGCTGATCAAGGCCTCTCGAACCCATAAGTCGTACGACATTACTTCTCCCCTGGGCTTGGGAGCTTGCAAGAGGTCCCGGACTAGGCGAACGACAGGCACGAACAGACGAACCCTCGGTCGCAACACTGATAACACTTTGCGCAATATCACTTTATCACTACGATTTTCTGTTTTGCACTTATTTCACTGAAATCGAATTTTTTAACAATTCACATTAGGTATGAATAAAACTGATTTCTACCTGAAGCACGCAATTCTACCCTCATCAAAAGGTTATAATTGCGAAATCAGTCGTATAATGTAAGCACATTAATACAAGCAAAAAACAGTAAACATATTTTAAGATAAAAAGATCAGTGGCTAGGGAAGAGACTAAACACTAGTTCATTCAAAACTACGTTTTCAATCTCTCACCGTACAGTGCCTTGGGACGAGAATAAAAACTAATAACGTTTTATCCTTTCTCCCCGTACAGAGACTAGGGACGAGAGTAACTCGAGAACAACGTTACTCGCTTGGGACGAGAATAAAGATCGGAACGTTCTCTCTCCTCTCTCTCTCTCTCCGTCTCTATCTCTCTCTCTCTCTCTCTCTTGATTTCGCACCGAAGAGAAGAGCCCACTTACGTTTCGTCAAAAAACAGGTTATTTGACCAAAGGAAAAAACTGAAAGGTTTTTCAATTAAAAAGTTCCTTTAAAATAGAATTTAAAACATTTAAGCTTTGAAAGAAGAATGAACAAAACGTCAGAATCGATTTACTCTTTCTGCAAAGTGAAACCGTGATACTCTCTCTCTCTATCGTAACGATAGAGCGCAAACTGCGTAGCATAAATAAACTAAACGTTAGTTCATCTTTGAAACAGTACGAAGACTATTCAAAGAAAATCTTTCATAAAATATCTACTAAAAAAAATTCATTTAATAAGTTTTAAATCATTAGCTCTGTAAAAGTTATTTACGATTGAAAGGGCTCAACGTTGTTTAACTTCGGTTTCCAAGTTAGGACCGCCTACTCTCAGGAAAGGTCGCATATAAACAAATCATTAAAATTTATCTTGATGTTTATTATAAATGGAAAGCTAATCGAAGAGGCCTAATAAAGGCGGGTGAGATATAAAATATATAGAGGAAAATCTATAATCAATTTATAACGTGATAAGATAATTGCTAAAAGCCTAAAACACACTTCCGTACTAAGGGAAGGGTCGGCCATTTAAAAGTCAAAGAAAGTCCAAAAAACAATCCAAAGTCATCAAAAATTAAATCTATCCAAAACGAGTTCAAGATTTAAGTTGAAGATAAAACACCTGCACTGCGAAAGCTCAAACCAAAATGAAGTACTTCACCAAATATGTTGAGAAAACTCCAGGTTCTACAGCGAGTAATGATACGTCTTGTCGTCAAGGTCGACAGAGAAGAATTGAAGGGTTTGTTTACATGCAAGAGTGGTATCTGGCCTTTAGTTGGCGCTGGTGGTCACACCCGCAACCTTCATAGCGATCGCTTGCGAGTTTTTGAGTGTGTTTTCTGTCGAGCCCCTGAGTAGCAGCTATTATATATTCACCGGCTAAGTTAAATATTTAAAAATTGTGGGGTAAAGTGTTAACTGATTAGCTATCAGTGTATTGAAAGAAATCTTTTCTTTCGATATATGATTGGTCTCAACAATAGACTGTGCAAGGATACACAGGGTATGTTGGAAAATAACTACTGTATACTATATACTATAGTTTCTATCTGCAGTAAGATCTAAACTGCCAATATACTGACTACTGTATAATCATATACTGTAGTTCAGCCGGCATGTTGCCGGCTAGGCTAGTACCTGGCGGCACGATCCAGCCGGCAAGGTCAGTAACTGGTGGCACCAGCCCAGCCTGCCTGTCGCCAGCTGGGTTAGGCCTGGCGGCACCGGCCCAGCCGGCAAGCCGCCGGCTGGGTTAGTACCTGGCAGCACTAGCTGACAGAGAGAGAGAAAGCATGGAGTGAAGGCCTATCTTATTAATTTTTATTAACAATAAATAATGGTGTAAGTACTTAATCTTACTGCATTCCTCCAGAATGAGGGTTCAAATGGAAGGGGAGAATGTATCATTCAAGCTTCCATCCAACCACAACAACCGTTGCCGGTCACTGACGGCTCCGGGGATGTGGATGGCAATCCAAGAGAGGACTGAGGAACACTCGACAGAAAGGGGTCTTCCACCGGCAGCCGTCACAGCCGGCACAACCTTTCCCGGAGCCTTGTGTCCATAAGGGAAAGACTGAGTGACTATACAGCTGCTTATGTAGGAGGCCGGCCGGCACCACAACCTACCCGGCATGTGGTGAGATTGTGGGACGACGGCCACAGGGTTGCGACGGCTAGGCCATCTCTAAAGGACAGAGAAAGGCAGGGAAAGGGTCCTGTATTAAGTGTGAAAGAAGGTGGCAGGGTTGCCGCCACTGCCACACAAAGGAGAAACTCTGTTTCACTATCGGCGTCATCCTAGGCAGCAGAAGAAATCTATTCTTCAGCCTAGGGTCTGCCGAAGCCGTGTTAGGAGGCGGCGGCAGAATTGCAGTCACTTTCCAACAGGGGAGAAACTTCATTTCGGTGTCGGCGCCATCATTTGTGGCAGAAGGATATCTATTCTTCAGCCTAGGGTCTGCCGACACAGGACTAGTCTTCTAGACCGCAGGGGAGAAGGTGGCGGCATCATACAACCACTTCAAGTGTGGCCTAGGGAGGCATAGCCTCCTATGCCGGCAGCTGAAAGCCGTCAGGGGAGTGACTACTCACCCTGCTGCTCTGCCGCCAGCAAAAAGACTGAATACTCTGAGGTTCATCCCCCATACTTGAGTTGGAAGTGTCAGCAGTCTGTTCTGTTTCTGTAGATACACTCTTATCAGGACTTTGAACTCCTCAAGATCTTTTGCTTTTCAATTATCTGACAAATTCTAAAAGCTTCCAACAATCCAGATCCCTTTGTATGGCTACTACCTTTTAGTGTACTAGGTTCCACATTTACTTCATGTAATCTAAATTACTTTTTTCCTTACCAAGAGGGTCAATAATAATAAAAGGTCAATTTGGAATGCCAAAAAAAATCTACTTCGCTTTCCCTTCACTTCAACCGAGGTTGTTAAGAATTTAAGTGGGGTTGCTTAGAAGCCCAAGATGCCTTTCCCAAATAGAATAATCTATGGACGGAGACGGTGATTTCATAAAAACATAACTTTAAATGGTTTGCCTTATGTAACATACATTGGCTATCCTCTGCTTCCTGTTGCACTGATGCAGTCTCCAAACATAGAGTCTGGTAAAATAGTAACCGATTTGGAAGGGTTTCAGATGGGAAGGGAAAGGACAAGGTTGATATTTGCCACATCTACTAAAACCCCTGCCTTTGGCAAAACTTTTAGGACCAGTCAGTAAGACCTTAAGAAATATGTCAACGTCTTACCCAGGATATGGGGATAAAAAGTCAACCAAAGGAAGAGAGATGCGTCTTTGGTTCAGTGTATTCACATATTCACCAGGTTGTGATACACTCCTGGATGAAGTCAAACACTCAATTACTTCAACATCAGAACATTTAGTAATATTAGGCAGAGAACTACTCGTATTTAATGTATTAGAAGAGATTAGGTTAGTGGCTACATCCCTATACCCTACCAACACAGCTGTAGAAGTTCCAAGAGACTTGTCCAGTAACTACTGACGATGAATGTACGAAATTACTTAAATGAATCAAAAACAAACTATTTAACCCCAAGGTTATCAACTCTATTTGAAAAATCAAAGTTAACATTAATGGCTACTAATACATCATAAAAAAAGAGAGGGGGTGTTGGTGAACTCTTTAGGGCAAGACAAAATCAATTTGAAACACACTCTATGTTGGTGCTGCTTCTAGACCACAATGCCTTCACTTACTTTCCATGACTTGGCTGGTTAGTGAAGGTATAGTGGTCCTATGGAGGGGATAGGCTAGATTATCCCCAAAAAGATTTTATGACCAATGATTTTGTTTTGAGGTTGTAGAGTTAGCACTTCGTTATTATTAGTCTAATATTTGCAGGAAAAGATTAATTTATAAAAGAGCTACATAGTACAAGAATATGAAGGTTGATCCGATAACTTTGCAAATTGCATAAAACATTATCATGCCTTAACCAAAAATTATGCTTAACAATTTTATAGTTTGGCTTGAGTTTCAGATTGCCTGATGTCTCCTATTTTCACTAATTTTTTTTCTTTATCTTCTTTATGAAATATATATAATTTTTCTCTGGGGTTCTAAAATGGTGTTCAGTCATTGTTAATCATTGATTCTAGTATCAAACTGTGAGATCCTTGTTTAATACCAGCTAAGGTTTTTAGCTTAAGCTTAGTGGTCAAGTTAAACTACTTTCATAAAAAATTTAAGGTGAAAAAAGAAATATTTTTTTTTTCATGAGCAATTTATTCAGTAATCTAGCTATATCATCCCATGAATGCAGAAGAAATAACTGCACTTTCTCATAATAACCAATAAAGAAGAATTCTAGATTCTCCAGTTGTACAATGTTTCCTAATTAGTGTTTTATTTCCTTAAAGGTTATACTTTTATTTTAGGAAAAAAAAGTTAAATTCTAGCCATAAAAGCAGGAGTAAAATTAAAAACAAATCTAATTCTAAAAATTCCAAAACACATTTAGAAACCTTTTTAACTACAAGATCTTTCATTACTTTTCTTAGTTTGATATAGCACAACATACAATGTGAAATTATCTTGGCCATTCAGTATAAAAATGACTTATCACAACACAAGAATATGGAATGATGAACAGACTTTTCTGGCTATACAATCTGGGATAACTTTGGGAAGGCTTTAATGAAATTGTAAACAAAGAAATAATGTAACAAAAATTCAAAAGCTTTTTTACCTAAAAACTCAAATTGCTTTTGTGAAATAGAATTACTCTTTGAACCTGTTTACAATCATTAGAACAATCCTTGGTTAATCAAAGGTTGATGGATTTTATATGAATTAATAGCCAACTCAGCTTTTCCAAGACCATCTGACCTCAGGACGGAATCTATTCAGCAGAAGTTATTACACTTTCATAAAAGTACCATTTCAAAAGAATCGTGCTTAAACAAAAAATGAAAAGCTAATAACCATGCCTTGTGTTGGTGAAAAGTAACAGAACTTTTATTATGTCTTGTTCCTCAGTCCATAACAAAGCTGTCATTTAAGCTGTAATACCTGTAGTGCCAATACTAACCACATCTGATACAGAATATTACAATAAGTTTTTATAATGATTGCACCTTAACATTTGAAAATGTACATATCTACAGTCAATTTACCAATGTTATTCATTCCTTCAATACATGTTAATTTATTAACAATAGCAGCATTAAATTCTCTTCATCTAATTGCTGAGAGTAAATTCATACAGTATCCTTCATAGCTTGCCCAAAAGAATGTCACCTGAAGCTCTCACAGCACCTGTCTAATCAACTTCGAACACCTTCACATGCTGCATAAATTGGCCCAGCTTTCTCTTGAGCTAATTCCTTTGCCCGTTTGGCAGTCTCCCTTGCTGCATCTTTTAGCCTAGAAAAAAAGAATATTATTGCTAATAACACATACTTATAAAGATTATAAAATCTTGTATATCTCTAAGCTAAAAATTAAGCAAATAATTACCAACGATTCATTAACAAGCTAGCTAAATAATAACTAATAGTAGAGAAAACAAAATTCACCACTGGGTCATGTGGTACAAACTAACAAAAGTGAAGACTAACAAAATTTGCGCGAACAAAAAATGATTTTTCTACAAATAATATTAAAGCTTCCTCATTGTTAAAAATTCTATTCTTGAATATATGTTACTCAGCCCTTCATATTTTCAATAAATAATACACTTGAAATTTCTATGATGTAACATGATGTGATTCATGAAAAACTATTATCTTCACGTCAAAGTACCACTGATATGATGCTTGAAGGAAGTTTGGCATGATTTAACTTTAACTCTCCAGCAAGTACCAAAATACTTCCCTGAGAGTTGCACAGCTAATATCTTCGAAGAGCTAACTTTTTTGCAATAAAAATATAAAAATATGAAATTACGAATATTTCTCTTTTTTTTATATACCTCTCCTGATACTCATAATGAGAGGTATTAACCATAGTCTGGGTGAAATGCTCAACCTCAGTACTTCATAAAATCGAAGTTATGAAAAACTTTACAAGAGGTCCTCAGGTTACTACGGGATTCATTATTATACCTTGTTGGAAGTCGGATTTCAATACAGTGGAACCTCTACACACGATCGTATCTACATCCGAATTTTCCAACATCCGAAGTAAAATTCGAGCAAATTTTTGACTCTACACCCGAATTTTATTTCGACACACGAAGTAGCAATTTTCGTCGTACCGGTTGTATCCGAATTTTTCGACACGCGAAGTACAATTCGAACACGTTCCGACTCTACACCCGAATGTTTTTTTCGACACCCGAAGTAAACAATACTCGTACGCGTAGTCGGTGCTCATAGCGCCTGAAGTGTTTTTTATTTCCGCCGATAGAAGGCAGCACATCGACCTCGGAGGGACGCTCAATTAGCGCGGCTTGGGTCAGTCCTCTGTTCTCGCCGGCTTCGTGTGGTTGTGCTCTTTGCGTTGTGATATTAACTGTGAATTAATCGTGATTTTTTACGTGCATCCATTAACGATAATTTACGTAAATCATGGGTCCAAAAAGGCTTAGTTTTGCCAGTGGTAGTGGTAGTGGTGAGAAAAGGAAGAAGGAAATGCTTTCTATAGAAATTAAGCAGGAAATTATTGAAAAACATGAGCGTGGCATCCGCGTGAGTGAACTTGCTAAACAGTATGGCCGTAATATGTCGACGATCTCGACAATCCTTAAACAGAAGGAAGCTATTAAAGCAGTGAAACCTTCTAAGGGGATCACTATAATTTCCAAACGCCGTACCCCTATCATAGAAGAGATGGAACGACTTCTACTAGTGTGGATTAAGGATAGAGAGATCGTTGGCGACACCATCACCGAAACAGTCATCTGCGAGAAGGCGCACGCCATCTTTACGGACTTGAAGGAGGAGAGCTCTGTGGGTGATGCTGGGGAGAGTTCAACCGAGCCTTCCTTAGATGATTTCAAGGCATCTCGTGGCTGGTTCGAGAAATTTAAGAAACGGTCCGGGATTCATTCAGTTGTTCGCCACGGAGAGGCTGCTAGTGCGGACACAAAGGCTGCAACTGACTTTGTTAAGAAATTCGAAAATATCGTAAAGGAAGAAGGCTACGTAGAGCAGCAGGTGTTCAATTGTGATGAAACCGGGCTGTTTTGGAAGAAGATGCCGAGTCGAACCTACATCACTGCTGAAGAGAAGAAATTGCCTGGGCATAAGCCAATGAAGGATCGGTTGACTCTTGCTCTATGTGCCAACGCTAGCGGGGACTTTAAAGTTAAGCCCTTGCTTGTTTACCATTCAGAGAACCCTAGGGCCTTTAAAGCACACAACGTCGATAAGGATCAGCTTCATGTTTTCTGGCGATCCAACTCGAAGGCCTGGGTCACTAGGCAATTCTTTGTGCAATGGGTAAACCAAGTTTTCGGTCCTTCTGTGAAGAAGTATCTTCATGAGCAGAAATTGCCTTTAAAGTGCCTGCTATGCCTTGACAATGCACCCGCTCACCCCCCCGGACTTGAAGATGATATCTTCGATGAATTCAAGTTCATAAAGGTGCTGTATCTTCCACCAAATACCACCTCTATCCTCCAGCCCATGGACCAGCAAGTCATCTCTAATTTTAAGAAGCTGTACACCAAGCACTTATTCAAGCAGTACTTTAATGTCACGCAAAGCACCAACTTAACTTTGCGTGAATTTTGGAGGGGCCACTTCAATATCGTGCACTGCTTAAAGATCATTGATCAGGCTTGGGTGGGATTAACTCGACGGACCCTCAATTCTGCATGGAAGAAGCTGTGGCCTGATGCAGTTTCTCCCCGAGATTTCGAGGGTTTTAACCCCGAACCTGATCCCGTGGTCGGTGCAGCGGAAGCCGTAGAGGAAATCGTCTCCCTTGGCAAGTCCATGGGTCTGGAGGTCGACGCAGATGACGTTACGGAACTCGTCGCCGAACATCACGACGAACTGACGACGGATGAGCTCAAGGAACTCCATGCTATGTCGGAGCACATGAGTGATGACGAGGAAGAGAGCGAGGAGGTAGAACATGTGTTAGGTTCAGCGCAAATAAAAGAGGTGTTAGGAAAATATCAAGACGTGGTCGACTTCATCGACAAATACCATCCAAAGAAATTGCAGGTTTGTCGTGTAGTTTCTCAATTCGATGATGTTTGCCTAACGCACTTTCGAAACATTCTGAAAAGCCGTACGAAGCAATTATCTATCGATGCTTTCTTTAAAAAAACTGCGAAGCGAACTCGCGATGAAGAGGATGTAAGTGAACCGAAGAAAACGGCAAAGAGTGAAGAGGAAGAAAGTGAAACACAGAAAACGGAAAAGAGTGAAGCAAAAGAAATTCAGTCAATTTTAAATGTAAGTGATAGTGATTAAAATTACGTAATCATCAAAAAGAAAAAAAGAAAATGTAAAAAAAAATATAGAATATAAAAATAAAAAAAAAATAAGCTAAGTTATGTTAAAGTTCACTTAGTGTAAGTTAGAATAAGTTACGGTAGTGTTACGTTTATCGTAGTTAACCTCTCTACCTCCTCGCCGTCCGTCCGTCTCCTCTCTCCTCTCTGCGTAGCGAAGACGAACAACACCTGCGCTGGAGTTTCTAAGGTAAAGTGACGCTAAAAACCCGTTTCTTATTTATCATTTTTTGCTAATTCTTCTTATTTACATGTCTATTCTTCTTATTTACATGTCTATTATCTAATTTAGTGTTCATTATTCTCATGGGAAAATTATGTGTAGTAGTTTATTAAGAAGTTATCATAGGTTTTTGGGCTCAACCACGGATTAATCCTATTTCAATGTATTCTTATGGGAAAATTCGTTTCGACATCCGATCAATTTCTACATCCGAAGTTGGTTCTGGAACGGATTAAATTCGTATGTAGAGGTTCCACTGTACATAACTTACTGTACGTACATACAAACATACCCACATACTGTATCTGTATACTATATTTCAAAAGGAAGTAAATAATCCCACACCATTTTTAAATTACTGTAGCCTATGCATACAAATACCTGTACCTTATACAGTAGTATACCTACACTTATACAGTAATAATAGGCAATAAGTAATAAGTAACACACTATTGTACAGTACTCCACTGTGTTAGTAGCTCTTCACATTGCAAGTAGTTCGTTGTATCAACAAATTAACTATCACACCTCAAAATTCAGTTACAAAAATTCTAAACGTTATGGAATCACGTTCATGATAGCAAATCATCGTAACCCACTGACCTCCTGTACTTGGCACTGGCAAAAAGATTTGATTCAAGGGGAGGAGGGGGTTAATTATATGGTTTGCAGACATGTACCATAATAATGAAAATTAATACATGTTTGATTGAAGACTGGCTGCCTCAAGAGAGTTAATTTTATAGGAAACCTTTTCTATTGTCCTAATCTTTTGCTTTTCAATAGCAGTGCAATCTGCCAGTAACTTTGCTATTATTATTCATACACACATACACATATATATTTATTATACATATATATATATATATATATATATATATATATATATATATATATATATATATATATATATATATATATATATATATATATATATTATATATATATATATATATATATATATATATTATATATATATATATATATATATATATATATATATATATATATATATATATATATATATATATATATATATATATATATACACAGTGGTACCTCTACATACGAATTTAATTCGTTCTACAACCAACTTCGGATGTAGAAAATGTTCGGATGTAGAAACAAATTTTCCCATAAGAATACATGGTAATTCATTTAATTCGTTCCTCAGCCTAAAAACCCATAATAAATCCTTAATATATGGCTACACATAATTACACATAACAATAACATAACTGCATAATATGAAAGAAGCATGTAAAAAAGATAATTATAAAGAAATAATAAATAAAAAATGTGTTTTATTGCCACTTTACCTTAGAGACAGGCCAACGCAGGTGTAGGATTTGCTACGCCAGGAGGAGACAGACGATCGGCGAGAAGGTAGACATGGTGTTAACATGTTCTTTAAATAAATACTCTCTCTCTCTCTCTTTTGTTCTTCTTCACTGTTAGTGTTAGAGATGTCTATTATTTTTTTTTTTTTGAGAGAGAGAGAGAGAGAGAGAGAGAGAGAGAGAGAGAGAGAGAGAGAGAGAGAGAGAGAGAGAGAGAGAGAGAGAGAGATTAAACAAAAATGAGAGATTAAACAATAATGTGTTGTGTACATATGATTTTTAACAGCGTTAACAAGTTGAAAGACAGTTAAATGTAACTAAAAAAACAAATCATCGAATCTGAATTCCTTTATTAACTAAAACAAATATTGATACAAACACACTCGTGAGCGTATGCGCAAACACACACACACACACACACGAGGAGACACGATCGGCGAGGAGGTAGAGAATGTGACTGCGATAACATACCGTAACTTACACTACGGAAATTTTAATCTAACTTAGCTTATTTATTTTTTTTTTAATTTTTATATTTCATATTTTTTACATTTTTTTTTTCTTTTGATTTTTTATTTTCATCACTTTCAGTGACGAGTTACGGTATGTTATCGCAGTCACCATCTCTACCTCCTCCCCGACCGTCTCTCTTACTGCGTAGCAATTTTTGCACCTGTGTGTGTGTTTGTGCATACGCACACGAGTGTGTTTGTATCAATATTTGTTTTAGTTAATAAACGAATTCAGATTAGCTGTTATTACTTTCTTAGTTACATTTAATTGTTTTTCAACTCGTTGACGCTGTTAAAAATCATATGTACTCTAAACACATTTTTGTTTAATCTCTTATGACACAAGAATAAGTAGAGAAATTACTTGTGATGAAGATAGGAACTCACTACAAAGAGATCTATACAAAATATATGAATGGGCGGAGATAAATAGGATGGTATTTAACTCCGATAAATTCGAATCAATAAATTATGGAAACAGAGAAGGAATGGTGTATGCATACAAGGGACCTAATAATGAGACAATCACAAACAAGGAAGCAATTAAAGACCTTGGTGTAATTTTAAATAGGAATATGTTATGCAACGACCAAATAGCAACACTGTTGGCTAAATGTAAAGCAAAAATGGGAATGTTATTCAGACACTTTAAAACAAGAAAAGCTGAACACATGATTATGCTTTACAAAACTTATGTGGGTAGTACACTCGAGTACTGCAATGTGATATGGTACCCACACTACCAAAAGGATATTGCGCAAATAGAGAGTGTACAAAGGTCCTATACTGCTAGAATAGAAGAAGTTAAGGACCTTGATTACTGGGAAAGACTGCAATTTTTAAAACTATACAGTCTAGAAAGGAGAAGAGAACGCTACATGATAATACAAGCATGGAAGCAAATAGAAGGAATTGCTGAAAACATCATGGAGCTTAAAGTATCAGAAAGAGCAAGCCGAGGTAGATTAATAGTGCCAAAAAGCATTCCAGGTAAACTGAGAAAGGCGCACAGGACATTAATCCACTACGCACCAGCATCGATAATGCAGCGACTATTTAATGTGCTGCCAGCTCATCTAAGAAACATATCAGGAGTGAGCGTAGATGCATTTAAAAATCAGCTCGATAAATACCTAAGATGCATCCCAGACCATCCAAGACTGGAAGATGCAAAATACACCGGAAGATGTATTAGCAACTCTCTGGTGGATATACGAGGTGCCTCACACTGAGGGACCTGGGGGAACCCAAACAAAAAATAAGGAAAAAAATAAGGTAAGGCTCTCTCTCTCTCGGAAAAAAAAATAATAGACGTATCTAACACTATAACAGCGAGAGAGAGAGAGAGAGAGAGAGAGAGAGAGAGAGAGAGAGAGAGAGATATTTTATTTAAAGAACATGTTAATGCTATGTTTAGAGAGAAACAGAAAAAGAGAGAAGTCTTATTTAAAAGAGCTTGTTAATGCTATCATGGTTTTCTTTGCTTCACTTTTTTCTTTCTTTCTGTTCATCACGCTGGCCCTTCTCACAGATGATTGTTGCCAACAAATCTCTTTGTCCTTTATCCCTATCAACAAAAGGCGTTCTATCTCTTCCAGGGTATTGCTAAGATGTCTTGTAATAATGGTGATCCCCTTCGATGGTTTTTTGCTTTAATGGCTGCCTTCAGCTTGATGATCCTCGAGATCATAGGCCTATTCCGGCCATATTGTTTAGCCATACAGTATCACTCACATGCACACTGCTCTCATGTTTTTCTATAATTTCTTGCTTCAATTCTAATGAAAGAATTGCCTTCTTCCTGTACTGAAACTTAGCTTCTTAGGCACCATGATTATAGGTAAAATCAAAAAGGAAATGTGAGAAAAGGAAGAAAATAAGCACTGTTAATAACAGACCAAACAGAGGACAACCACACGATACACACAAGAATAGAGAACTGAGCACTCGACGCTCAATGGCGTAATGTTTACTTCGTGTGTCGAAATAAAATTCGGGTGTAGAGTCAAAAATTTGCTCGAATTTTACTTCGGATGTAGATACGTTTGTGTGTAAAGGTTCCACTGTATATATATATATATATATATATATATATATATATATATATATATATATATATATATACATATATATACATATATATATATATATATATATATATATAATATTTTTGTGTGTGAGTGTGTATGTGTGTGTATTCAGTATTTGCAGTGGATATTTGAAACATCTAATGATATTACAGAAAGAAATATGGCAACTTGATTTGTAACATCTATATGCTTTCACTCACAAAGACAGCCTTTCACTGTCTTTGATTCACTAAGGTTGGAGAAGGCTCCATCTACTTTGTCGAAGTAGTAAAAAAAAACAACACCTTGTCTGTTTAGTCATAGGAACACTAGAGACATCTGACGAATGATTTCCTGAGTGTCAGCATTCCTATGATTCTAACTGTACATGTAGCTTATTGGGTCCCCTTGCCCAAAACCAAAACAAGAAATGATTCCCAGTATTTTACTGTTCAGACAGGCCATTTATTCAATTGTGGGTTAGCGAGATAGAGGTCGTAAACCCAACAGTAAGTTTATGTACTATACTGGACCGCAGCCCACTAACCACTGCATAAAATCACAAATTTAAGTAATTTGTATTTTTCCTAACATACTTACCTCGAACTACTTTCTTAGGAGAGTCTGGAATCTCTCAATCACCAACCAAGAATTTTGCGTAGTTGCCCCCCTCTCTGCTGCCTCTCAAGGGCGTAAGGATACTCGCCCAGGTGCAACCCAGGTCACGCGTGTGGCCATGCTTGATACCCAGTAAGCTTCTGTTTTAAGGCTTCCTCAAACTCCAGAAGATACTCGGGGCAGGATGGGAGGGCCATTACCCGAAAGTAGTTCGAGGTAAGTATGTTAGGAAAAATACAAATTACTTAAAATTTGTGATTTGTTCCAACACAGAATACTTACCTCGAACTACTTTCTTAGGAGACTTATGCTTTAGGAGGAGGGAGTAGCTTACAGATTGAAATGTTCGAGACTCGCTGGGGCCCTTGAACTAGATAGGGGGCTAGTTCTGGGACTCCCAGGGAGAGGCAGGAGAGTAGGGGAAAGCACGCAAAAGTCTACCTTATTTACAACTCACCTTTTATTCAAAATCCATACTTGATGTGTTTTAACATCCCATCTCTCATGTAGGGATGGGGAAAAAAGGGTGGGGTCTCGGGAAACGGATAGAGGTTAGCCAGGAAGTAAGGAGGAACTTGTGTCGCTTACGATTACTTCCCACAGCTAACCCGGGGCCCAAACTACTAAATTTGTTGCATGGCCACAATGACTGGCCCAATGGAGAAGGCATCCAAGGACTTCCTCGTATAGTCCTTGAGGTAGTGGGCTGTAAAGATGGACTGCCTAGCCCAAGTGCCCGCCCATATTATTTGGCCTACCGCCATGTTGGTGCCAAACGCTAAAGACATGCTAAGACCTCTAATATCATGAGGTCTTGGGGTACCAGGCACCGTGGAGCCCTCACTCTCATAGGCCCTCTTTATAACCTGTCTCAGCAAGAAGGATATGGTGTTTTTGGAAACTGCCTTCTTGACCGAGCTTGTGAACACAAACAAACTCTTCACCACCGGTCTGAGTTTGGCCGTCCTACTAGGGTATTTCCTGATGGTCACTAGGGTTGTCCGAGCGTGGAATAGCCGGAATTGAGACCTCGGGTCCGCAATTGCAGGGTTCTGGGTCTTTGCTACGAACTCCGGCAAAAACTTGAGTCATGTCCTTCCACCCTTTCGAGTGGGATACCTCAAAAAGACAGGCCGTGAAGCTCGCTCACTCGTTTCGCTGAGGCCAGGGCTAATAGGAAGATGGCTTTGAGGGCGAGCTCTTAGTCTAAAACATTTTTAGAGGTTCGTAGGGAGGCCGTGAAAGGACCTGAAGGACTTAGGCCACATCCCATTGGGGAACCCTTGAGGTGTGGGGATCACAAGTTTGCTCAAAACTCTTGATGAGCATCGAGATGTGACGCGAGGTCCCTGGAACACCTGTCCTAACGCTTCTCGAACCCCCTTGCTGGCTGGGATGGGGACCCCTAGATCATCCCTCAAGTGTACCAGGAAGTCTGCGATGTTGTGGACCGAAACGTTCAAGGGCCGAAGGTTCTGAGTGGCACACCATTTGACAAAGGTTGCCCATATATCTTGGTACACAACACAAGAGGACCTCCGCAGGTACCCTGACCTCCTATCCGCTGTTTTGTTCGAGAACCCTTACTTCCTTAGCAACCGCTTGATAACCTCCACGCGTGTAGCCTCAGCCCGAGGGTTTTCGAGCACCTTTTGGCAGTGTGGTTGACTTAGCAGGTCTCCTCTTACTGGTAAGGGCCACAGCGGGAGAATGGCTAGGTCCTGCAGATCCACGAACCACTCCCTCTCCAGTCCCCAAGGCACTACCAAAGTCATCTCTGTGGACTTTGACTGTCTTAACCTGTTGAGCACCCGTCTGATCATCCCGAAGGGGGGGAAAGGCGTATACGTGGAGGTTGTCCCAAGGGTGCTGGAAGGCGTCTTCGAAGGCTGCTGACGAATCCGCTATTGGGGAGCAGAACACGGGGAGCTGTGCGTTTAGTCTTGTGACGAACAAGTCTATCACAGGGGAGCCCCAACGACGGAGGACTTCCTGTGCCACTTGAGGGTGAGAGGACCACTCTGATCTCACTATTTGGCCTTTCCTGCTTAGCCCGTCCGCCAGTACGTTCCTCTTTCCGGGGATGAATCTGGCCGATAGGAGAATGTCGTTCCTTTTGGCCCATTCCAGGACCCGAGCTGCGAGATCGCACAAATCCCTTGATCTTAGCCCTCCTTGTTTCTTGATGTACGTGGCGTTGTCGCACATGAGGGCTACTGAGTTCTCCTGAACGAGGCGGACGAAGCTTATCAATGCCCTCTGCACTGCCATGGGCTCCAAAAGATTGATGAGCCGGGCCTCTTCCCCCACTGACCATTTCCCCTCTGCTGTTTCCTTGAGGAGATGCGCTCCCCACCCTTCCTTCGATTCGTCCGTGAAGAGCAGCATCTCCTGGGGAGGGGAGCCGAACGGAATCCCTTTCAACGTATTCCTCCTGTCGGACCACCAGAGGAGAGCTTCTTTGGAGGGAAGTGACACCGGAATTATCTTCTGTGGGGAGCTTCCCATTGACCAGAGGTCCTTCAGGTTCCACTAAACCGGTCTGAGTTTGAGCCTTGCTTGTGTGTCCAGGTCGAGACCAGGGCGAAGACTCTCGTGAAGACTTGAGGGGCTGTCGACAGACCGAAGCAGAGGGTCCTGAATTGATGAGTCTGGAGGCCCCCCCTTTACCCTGAGAAAATTTCCTGCTGGAGGGGTGAACGGGAACCTGGAAGTAGGCATCCTTGAGATCCAGGGACATCATGAAATCCCCTTCTCTCAAGGCTGCCAGAACCGACTTCGGCGTGTCCATCTTGAAGGGTGTCTTCTTGATGAATTTGTTCCATGCCGAGAGGTCGATTACTGGTCTCAACCTCCTGCCACTTTCTCCACCAGGACGAGTCTGCTGTAGAATCCCGGCGACGACTCGTGCACGGGTTGCAGGGCTCTTTTCTCCAGCATAACTTCCATCTCTGCCTGTAGAGCTGCCTTCTTCTCCGAGTCGTTGGGAGCTAACCATAGCCCTCGGTGATCGGGGATCAGCGGGGGCAGCTCTGACAGGAAGGGAATCCTGTATCCCTCCCTGAGAACAGTAACTGTTCATGGGTCCGCCCCGTTGTCCCGCCATGCTTGCCAAAACTGTTTGAGGCATCCCCCTACCAGTGGCGTGGGTAGGTGTAGGGGGCCTCTCTCCCTATCTCCTTCTAGGAAGGCAGTTTGACCGGCTTCTCCTTGACCCGGAGAACTTAGGTCTATAGTATGTTTGGGGTTGAGCACCACTCCCCCTGGAGGGCCACGGAGGCTGGTGCCATGAAGAGGTGGATGCTCCTTTCCTAGCTGGAGGCGGAGGCGGGTAGGCCCCTTTGCCGCAGGTCTCCTCGCAACGGGCCGCCTTGTCAACTGCTGCCTCGACTCGGCTGGTACCTTCAATCTGCTGACTCTCTCCACCGTCTCTGCTACCGTCTGGAGAGGGAACACCGTCTCTGCTACCGTCTGGAGAGGGAACACCGTCTTGGCCGAGACGGAGAGTTTCTAAGGAACTTTGCCACTCGCTCGGGGAGCCTGCGGGAAAGACTGATTAGGATAGTGTCCATTCTCCTCAGAACCCAGTTGGCTGTCTGGGTAAGGGACTGGCGTGTCAGAAATTTCATGGCTTTACCCCCCGAGCGGATCAATTCTTTCAGAAGGGCCTGATTGTCTGGCACTGCGAGGTCGTATGAGATCTGAAAGTCCGCCAGTGTACAGGCCCACCAATCCAGCCAAGAGGTGACGTTCACAACGTCCTGAGCGATGACCTCCATTATAGCGGCCTCCGCTGGAGAGAAGACCACCGGCGCCCTAAGGCTACGTTCTTCTGAGTTGCCTTGGTTCAGTGTAACGACCACTTCTTCTACCGTGCGGGGCCCTGAATGGTGTCCGTCCAGCCCGTAGAACTTCCTCTGGGTCTTGAGACCCGGTAGGAGTTTGCCTGAGCCCTGTGACCTCAAGGAATTCTCCGGGACTGAGACGTACAAGTCCACGTGTTCCTTCCCATGGCAACATCGGGGGCTAAAGGCAGGGTCAAGGAAGTCTTCTTCTGCACAGGATCCTCCACCATCCTGCCCAGACCCGAGAGCCAAGTTCGCGCAGCCGTTGGTTAAGGTTCGTCCAACCTATGATGCCGTCGGATGAGAGCAAGCACCTTACAGTAGGACAAGACCTACACCGAACACTCGCCCGAGTCAATTAAACCGTCCACTACCCGTACCTCCGCGTCGGCAGGTTCCTCGAACGTGGAGGGATCCGTGGGCAGGGAGGCATCCCGTTCCTCCTGGTAGGATGATGGAGCGGGCGCCTCCGTCATGGGTAGAGCCGTCGGGGCGGAGGTAGCCATCATGGGTCTACCCCATCCCGACCTCACCCGGATGGCTCTGGATGATGGTAGTGGCAGCGGCGAATCCCGAAACCGCTGTGACCAAAGAGTCTTGAGTAACGTTACTATGCCGAACCCGCGGGATTTCTCCGGAAACGGGTGGAGCCGCCGACTTACTAGGCCGGGGCAGCAACGAGTGTGCCAACGGCTGCCCCCAACGAGCGGGCGGAGCCGAAGAGACACTGTACAGTCAATTAAACCGTTCACTACCCGTACCTCCGCGTCGGCAGGTTCCTTGAACGCGGAGGGATCCGTGGGCATGGAGGCATCCCGTTCCTCCTGGTAGGATGATGGAGCGGGCGCCTCCGTCACGGGTAGAGCCGTCGGGGCGGAGGTAGCCATCATGGGTCTAGCCCCTCCCGGGCTCACCCGGATGACGCTGGATGATGGTCGTGGCAGCGGCGAATCCCGAAACTTGGCCGGGACCGCTGTGACCATAGACTTTTGAGTCACGTTACTGTGCCGAACCCGCAGGATTTCTCCGCACACGGGTGGCGCCGCCGACTTACTAGGCCAGGGCAGTAACGAGTGTGCCAACAGCTGCCCCCGACGAGCGGGCGGAGCCGAAGAGACACTGTACTGGGCATCGGGTCGGCTCCAGCAGCCACCGAGGCAGGCACTGGAGCGGCAACCGACCTGATGGGGGTCCTGGGTCTGGAATTCGGGGTTACCGGCTCCATGAACTCCGGAGGGAGCGTGGCTGATGGTGCCGAGGGCGAATGGGTTATGGGACGACCGTCGAACCATCCTTCGCTTTCCTCCTCCAATCTCAAGGGGGACCTGAAGGTCTTCCTCGGGGCCCTCCAAACGATGGAGTCGGGGTCCGAAATGCCCGTGGGTCGCTTACCAATGTCCTGGCCACCCCCGGAAGATGTTGTACCTGAAAAGCACGTTACGGGCGTGAGGATGGGCGCTGAAGTGGGCCCCCCCACCCCGGATCCACACTTATGACGGGTCCTGCGGGCACCAAGCCTTCGTCTAAAGCACACACTCCCACCACTTTAGCAGCCCCCTCACTTGTCTGCATAGACCCCTTTAACACAGAATCCCCCACATTAGACTCATGGGGAACGGCAATGGGCCGCTTCCCTGAAACGGACTTACCTAGTCCCCTACCCTGGGTAGGGGAAGGCGAAGGAGAACCTCTCTCCGACAGGACCGAGGGCGACGTGACCGGCGACGAAAGGCCTGACTTCTTAAACGACCTCTTAGAAGCCTTCTTCTTTTTCTTGCCGAAAAGAGCCCATTGGAGCTCCGGCCAAGACTCACACTCCGGGCCCTTAGACTCCGGGGAACACCTCTTCCCCCGACACGAGGAGCACAAGGAATGCGGGTCGACCACGGGCGGCGAGACCCATGCCCCGCAAGCCTTACCCGCTTGAGACCCGGGACAGCGACGCCGAGGTTTCATGGCAAAATCAAACACAAAGGACACAAAGGAAAGGTGAGGAACACAACAGGAATATAGTACGTGAGACATAAGGTAAAGGAACACACAGGAACACATGGAACAAGGGGTGAGAACACAAAGTAATCACATGGGAACACAAGGTGAACGGCCGGGATAAGCGAGAGAGCGGCGAGATGTTATCTACGCCGCAATCAGAAGCTAACTGGTTTTGTGTTTTTTTTAATGCTGCGACTGTTGTTGCTAATAAATTTCAAATCCAATTTCAAACTCGAGAGTCAAGAATAATTTTTTTTCTGATGATATGATTTTTGCCAATCATAACCTGCAGAATGCATATGTAGAAGCACCAGCGACTTCAGTTCCTCATAAGTCTTTTATGACATTCTTAAATAAAATATATTTCTTCAACCTTATATTTTCTTTTTCCATTGCTCTCTCAATAATGCCAATGTAACCGGTGTATCTTTATCCAAGGAATCCATATTGACATCTGTCAAATGTGAGCCCATGCCTACACCTATATTACAGGGTGACATGAAGTGTGAGGCATTCTATTTCAGGGGTTTCCATTTCTGATTTCGCATTACAGTACTATCTATGTAAATCCAGCCTAAATGATTACTTTACAACAAGTCACAATGATTTTGGTGTAAACTATACTAGACTTACCATCCTTTATTTGTAAATGAGATAATGACAACGGAAAAGCGTACATATGCTGTATACGAATACTTGAGGAAAAACAGCATCAGAACTTACCTTCAACAACTCATTAAGAAATTTTAATTAAGAAAAATAAGGTTTAAAAGCAATATAAATGTACAGTACTGTATTTAGGATGTACAGTACTTGAATGTTTTGTTCATTGTCCTCCTGTAAAGAAGGATAAATCGAAACTGAGGCACTCTACCTGTTCATTTGTATCATTTATACCTGGTAAAGGAGCTGCTGTCTATTTGCATAAGTGCAGTTTCAGAACTTTCAGGGTCAAGGCACAATCTTTGGAATGGCGCCTTTAGAGTTATTGCGATGTATTTTACTATTATGCATTTCTTCCTTTCTTTTTATGAAATCTTTTTTCCCACATAATAACGAAAAATTTCTTTTTCTTTTTTATATTTCAGTAAAATGGTATTAGTGTATTCAATTACCCAGCTAAAATTAACTCATGATGAGCAAGTGGACAACCGAGTAAACAAAATAAAGGCACTGTTACCCAAAACATGATGAAAGAAATTGGCTCTAGCTAAAACATGACCAACAACATTACAGAGCTAAGAAAAGTATATGCTTAATGAATGGACAATGCCAAAGTTTCTACCTGCTACTGTTGTTACTCTTTATACTCGAGAACTTTTATCTAGGAACATGAGTAATGCATTTTGTGAAATCAAATTATGATAAATCTAATTATTTCAATACATACCAGTATTCAATAGCCTACATTGTTTCTTGAAAGAAAGATATGCTAAACAAAATCTAAATCAGAAGAATTTCTATCGAATAAATATATATATATATATATATATATATATATATATATATATATATATATTATATATATATAAATAAATTTCTACCTCATACTTGGGATCGAAAGCTAGCCCCTTCTAATGAAAGGCCAGGTCGAAACCAACCATGCCACGAGAGCCCATAAAAGGAAATCTGAACCTGACACTAATCTAGCTGTCCGAGGATTTACCTGGTGAGACATCAGTCTCTTTACCAGCGAGTTTTACCAGATTTCCCCGGGCCCACCACGTGACACAATTGGTAGTAATTCATTCAAATTACCCCTAATGAGTCAATATGGATAAATATCAACACAACATCGTGTTCAAATAGAAATAAATTTCTACCTCATACTTGGGATCGAACGCTAGCCCCTTCTAATGAAAGGCCAGGTCGAAACCAACCATGCCACGAGAGCCCATAAAAGGAAATCTGAACCTGACACTAATCTAGCTGTCCGAGGATTTACCTGGTGAGACATCAGTCTCTTTACCAGCGAGTTTTACCAGATTTCCCCGGGCCACCACGTGACACAATTGGTAGTAATTCATTCAAATTACCCCTAATGAGTCAATATGGATAAATATCAACACAACATCGTGTTCAAATAGAAATAAATTTCTACCTCATACTTGGGATCGAACGCTAGCCCCTTCTAATGAAAGGCCAGGTCGAAACCAACCATGCCACGAGAGCCCATAAAAGGAAATCTGAACCTGACACTAATCTAGCTGTCCGAGGATTTACCTGGTGAGACATCAGTCTCTTTACCAGCGAGTTTTACC
>NC_090739.1:54440209-54480209 GCF_036898095.1 Palaemon carinicauda
AGCATTACTCTGATTCCCTTCGATATTCTAATTCTGCTTAGTGTCTGATGAATCAGACCACTGGGTCTTTGGTGCAAACTATGGAATAAAAAAAAAAGTGGTTTGTAGCTAAGAAAGCTTAGTGGGTTGAATGTTATGAAACAAACTATTGATTTTTGTCATTTTGTTTATAGCCCTCTGGGCCCCCTAAAAAGTGCTTTAATCTGTTATTATTCCTTTCTAGTTATAGACAGCAGGCCCCTTCAACCAGAAGGGAAAGTTTCGAGTATTCATCAAGAACTGTACATAAAAATTATGAATGTGGTTCATGGTCTGTTACTATTGTGTTAGTGGTCTGTGATACTCCTCTGTATTCATATTATCTTGCCTGTGAACTGTAAGTCCCATCAAGTGTTTGACTGAATAACACAAAAACAAATGTATTATAAGGCCATTGTCGATTGCTCGTGTTTGGCAGTCAACACTGTAAAGTTAATGAATATTTTGTTTCGATGTGCGAAGTAACGAGGAAGAATCTCGTTATAGGAGAGTGTGTCATAAACATTAATAGTTCACAGGAGCTATTGAAATGGAATGGGACTGTGTTCGAGTTTAGTCTGAACTGTTCCAGAATTAACAAAAACCCTTCCAAGAAGGAGAGATTTAGGCATTACTGGTGTTGGTCAGAAGGTTTCGATGACAAGAAACCTTATCACAGTGCAGGTTTACAATTGGAGATTTTCGAGACATTGTTATTGTGGGCCCGCAGAGCCCTGCACGGCATCGTATGCGGCCGTACTGTTCAGAATTTAATAATTTTAAGTTACTTTGCAGTTTAATGGTAGACTGGATTATATAAGGACAATATTGATTTACGGAAAATTATTGTAGTACAGTATTTTCAGTTTTATATATTTTCTTCTAAATTTGTTTATCTTGTTATCTTGAGGCTGGAGTGTAAAGGGATGCTAATTTTGCCTTTAATTTTTTATTTAAATTGACAAAACAATGTTAATGTATTCCTAACAGTTTTTTGTTTCATTTACAAATATTTTTTGTTTTTATGAAGACTGAAATTCATTCCAGTTCCTTACATCAGTGTCCTTTTCTCAGCCACTGATTTTTTTTAATCTTTCTAATAAGTTATTTATCATAATTTTTTTCTCCCACACTGTATCCTGTTGTCAGATTTAAAAAAAAAAATTAAAATGTTTCCCTTTCACCTAAGGTTCTGACCCTTACTTAAACTTGAAGCTATCTAACCTGAAATTCAAGCTATTAACATACAGTAGGGTCCCAAATTATACGTGTTCGAATTATACGATTCCCCTTTTATGCGATCGCTAATTTCCAAAAATAAATTTTCTGTATCTGCGAAGCTGTTCAAAGTCTGCTAGTCACGGACTACAAAACGTATCAAATATATTGTATTTTTAAGTCTATTGGTAGCCCTAAAAACAGTGATTTATAATAAATGTTGCAAAACAATATTAACATTACATCTTATTAACATAATTTCATAATAAAAAGCCTATTCAGGGATAAAATTCCACATCAACAATGAAATCAACTGTTAACTGTGCGAGTCCAGCTGACAAAATGTAAACAGAATTGTGGTTACGTTCTCGGCAATCTTTATCTTTCTCCAACCTTTCGATAATTCTAATGGTAGTGTTAATGATGGTATATTAAAGCATTATTTTTGTTTAGTACAGTATATAAAAAAGCTTTATTTTTCCCTCCGGGCGTTCAAGGTTTTCACGAGTAGACTGGGTTCGTTTATCGACAGTGAATGGCCTAAACTTCGGTAACGAGTCGGCAATATTTTGTCATATTTCAAACAGTATACATTTGATTTGCAAAGATTGGTTTTGTAGAGTACACGGTATAATTATAAATCTCTCTCTCTCTCTCTGTAAGAAATAAAACCTTAGTTCACATATGGCAACATGAGTTTAAGAATGAAATTAACATGACTATTGTTAGTTCTGGCGATCAATTCCTCACGAAACAAAAACACGGTAATCAATTATAACAGCTGATTCATTCTCTCTCTCTCTCTCTCTCTCTCTCTCTCTCTCTCTCTCTCTCTCTCTCTCTCACTCTCTCTCACTCTCTCTCTCTCTCTCTCTCTCGTTATACAATACGTACAATTAGATGAAGAAACCAAAATCAGTTTTCTTAGTGTCAATCAAATCCAAAACGAAAAAGTTATACCGTGTATACATCCATTTCAGTCGTAGCTTAAAATACGGCATCCGATTTCTTCAGCAAACCACTAATTTTTGGGAAACATCATTTTATTCTAGAAAATTACTACTCTTTAAATAGTTAATTGCACATTAAGAAAGCGTGTACTTTTGTTTTTAAATTTCGGGTGTGTTTTAAAAATCGAGTATTGTTGACTTCTTTTTGTTTTACTTTTGGCTAAGATCAGATCAGCTGACGTCTAGCTGCCGATCTCAAGAATAGGCGCATACGAATACAGTAACAAAGTATCGTTTATACCATTTCTTAACTTATTCAAAACATCTATACAGTTGATATTACATAAACACCAATGTGTTATAACCTATCATATTTTTCTGTTTAGTACATTTAAAACACACACACACACACACACACACACACACACACACTCTCTCTCTCTCTCTCTCTCTCTCTCTCTCTCTCTCTCTCTCTCTCTCTCTCTCTCTCTCTCTCTCTCTAACAAATGAAATCTTTGTTGCTTCACAAAGTTTCAGTTATATTGAAAATCAATCATGATTCAATTTTCCTTACTTTCTCCAATATCGCACCTTCTCTGTCACATCGAACGTTATAGCGGTAACTTAATTGTTCGATAATTTTAAAGACCGGCCTAGTAATTGCTTCTTCTCTTACTTTTTTTTAGATGGCTCCATAATTGATGTGGGTACAAGTTGACTTATAACTGAAGTTAGGAAAAGTATTTTGGATACGAAATGGACAATTATCTTTCGTAACAGTTTATAATGATCGTAAATTACCTTTCTGTCATTAGCGGCAGTTTGTTATTGTTGATTACACGCGAAAAAAAAAAAGAATAAACTTTTCCTGCTTTGCTACGTACGTAGGAATTTATATAAATACGGTAAATAATATTTGTAGTAACATATTTACTAAAAGCTTTTAACATTATTTATCATTTGATCATGCGTGTTTAATCTCACACCATCTCTGTCACATTGAACGTTATAGCGGCAGCTTAATTGTTCGATCTTTAAAAATCGGCCTAGTACTTTTTACTTCTCTTACTTTTTTTTATAGATGGTTCCATAATTGAGGTGGGTACAAGTTGACTTATAACTGAAGTTAGGAAAAGTATTTTAGAATTATTATAAATCATCATTCTGTGATTAGCGGCAGTTGTTATTGTTGATTAACCGCAAAAAGAAAAAAAAATAGTTTTCCTGCTTTGGTACGTATGTAGGAATTTATATAGATATGGTAAATAATATTTGTAATAACATATTTACTAAAAGCTTCTAATATCATTGTTTATCTCTTTGATCATGCGTGTTTAATGCCTTCGTCTGTTTATTATGATCGAAGATGGAGCATACAGTAAACAAATGGAAGGTTTCTGTTTCAGGCGGCGCCATAAAGGAAAACATTATATGAATGGCATTCATTTCATTTATTTGGAAGTTCGAAGAAAAATTAAGTAGAACATTGGTAATAGCAAAATCAACATATAATCAATACTTAGTAAGATTGCTGTCGATGCAAAAACTAACCTGTACACACGTGTAAATGCGTCTTTTCTTTGTTATGATCAGAGATAAACGTAAAACAAAACATTGGTTGTCGTTTTTATTGTGCTTTTTGGCGTGTTTAGGAAACGCATGATATAAAATCGCCTTTATTTTGATAATTCTGGATTTTCAATGATACAACAAAAGCTAGTCTATAGAGTGATGGTTTTGCTATTCACCAGTTGTCTTATACAATAGATATGACAAACATTAAAATTTGTCTGTATTTTGGGTTGTGTTATAACGGGAAATATACGATGCTTACACCCATCCTGGTTTTGATTTTAACCTTTTTTCAAGTTATTAGAACTTTAAAACATATTAAATGTTTGGTTTATTTACCAGAACAATTTGATATCATAAAAAAAATGCAGTATAGTTAATAGAAAGTATTGGAAATGGGTAGTAAACACGTTTGAATAGGCAAGTTGCTGGTTGCCATGGCCCCAATGGAATTATTTCTGTTAGTTGTGTGTTTCGATATATGCGATTTTCCATTTATACGAGGTCATTGATCGACCAAATTCTCGCATAATTCGGGACCCTACTGTATGCTGCTCATTTTTCCCAGAAATGAATCAACGGTCATCTTACGCATTTATTCAGCAAGCTCAAGGCAGGATAAATAAGAGTAAGGAAGGTTCTAGCTGGGTTCCCTTGCCCAGTATAAATCAAGGGGTGGTGCCCAGTGCTCCGTTCGCTTGACCTGTTATCTAGATATTTGGGTATTCCACCGTTGTATATTTTTTTGTGTAGTGAACCTTGGGTTGTGGTCGGCATTCAGACACTAGGCAGTTCGGGTGCTACCTCTGGCCACAGTCCGCAAACCACTACAATTACACCCAGTGCAGATACAACCTCCCTAGGGGGACGAGTCTTTTTAACGAGGAGAGGTGACCTAATAACTTCTGCTATGTTCGAGCAGGCACGAGGTTCCCTTTCAAGGACGTTGCTGCCAAAGTCTTGAACCTCGCCCCTATGTCTGCAGCAGGGAAGGCCTTGGCTTGCACCGCATCTATGTCCATGCCCAGATACCTGATGGATTGGTTGGGGACAGGCTGGACTTCTGGAGATTCAGCTGTATCCCTAACTCCTTGCACAGATCCAGCAACAGGTATCTGTGCTTCAGCAGAAGAGCTCTGGATTCAGCCAAGAGAAGCCAGTTGTCTACGTATCTCAAAAGCCTGATGCCCATGGCATGTGCCAAGGCTGAGACAAGGACAAAGACTTTGGTGAAGACCCAAGGTGTTTTAGACAGGCCAAAGCACAGGACCTTCCTTGAGGCAGGAAGGATGGGTCTATGGTCATAAGGTAGTTGTTCTTCCTGATGGCCTGGAGAACGGAGAATGGAGTCTCCATCTTGAACCTTGTCTGCAAAATGGAGAGCTTCAAGAGGGAAAGGTCTAGGAAGGGTCTCCAACCTCCCGTCAGCTTCTCTACCAGGAATAGACTGCTGAGGAAGCCTGGAGAGTTGTCAAAGACTTCCTTTACATCCTTGCTTAGTAGCTTGGTGACTTTCTCAACCAGGAGTAGTTCTTTTGATGATCCAATTCCTGCTCAGAGGAGGTGCACAGTCTGTGAAGGGGATCCAATACCCTGAACGTAGGACTCCTACCTTCCTAGGGTCAGTCCCTATGTCCTGCCACCTTTGCCAGTTGTTTTGTAGACATCCCACCACTGGTGGTAGGTTGGTGGACAAGCCCCCATAGCGCAAACTTCTGCCACCACGTCCTCTTTGGCCAGTGGGGTGACATCTCCAGCAAAAGTTAGGCCTAGGATTCTGCCTCCCAGGCTGTTGTGTGTCCTTGAACTGGGGGGTGGGGGAGGCTCTCTGTTGGGAGGTTGCCTAAAGGGCAAGTTCTTAGTCTGTTTCTGAGGAGTGGCAATGTTGGTGCCACTGCTCTGTTCACTACTGGACTCTGCCCCAGTCTTTCTAACTTCTCGATTGCTTTCATCACGTCAGAGGATGGAAAGAGAGGAGAGTTGATGAAGTCGGAAAGAAAAGGAGAGTTGATGAAGTCGGAAAGAAAAGGAGAGTTGATGAGGTTAGAGTTCCTTGGGACTGTGGCATCTCCAGGGGACAGCTGTCTAGACCATCTTGCTAACCCAGTGTCACACCTCTCCAGAACTCGGTTTCCACACAGGAAAAGGTTCTGGTGGAGAAAAAACTTTATGGCCTTGGCAACAGATCTGGTCCCGTATGGTCTTCCCGAGATTCCTCAAAACAGCGAAACGAGAGTGCCCCAGACCAGTGGTCTATCTATGAACAGGTCTGAAAGGCTGCCATAGCACCTACCTCCATGTCTGCCAGTTCAAGACCTGAGCTTGTAGCCGGTAAATTCTACAGTATTTTGGCTAAAACTGAAGGCACCAAGTTGGCCACATCTGGATCAATGGGGAGAGGGCTCTGAAAAGCAACAGAGTTAACATAAAACTGTCTCTAGCGCTGCAGAGGTAAAGGCAGAAGTTTTGATGACCTACTCGCTTTTAACAAGTATTCCGCAGCAGAGACTTGGGAGCTCAAAAAAATTTGAGTGTCTTTCAATTTGGTTGGAAAGGGTCACATCAAACCTAAGTCTGAATTTCTGAGACAGAGGGAAAATATCGTCGATGGCGCATCATCTATAAGCAGTCTGTGCTGAAAGAGGCTAGTCCAAACCTCTTAAGTAGTGGATTAGGCTCAAGATCTAAATTAAATGAGAGGTTTCTGAACACGATACTGGGACCTAAAAGGGGGTACATCAGCAGAGCTTGTACTTGCACGCACCAAGTTATTGTCAGGGAAATCATCAATCGTGATAATATCCTGTTGATGATTTTGTGATTTAACAAAGCTCTATATCCTTCCTTTGTCCCTCCTTTCCTTTGAGTGATAATGGGATGAGGAGGCCAAGGAGTGGGAGGAGTCTAAATCACTCCCATTGTAAGAGTGGTCATTTCTATGTCTAGATTGAGAAACAGAAGAGTTAATGTCTTTCTCGGAACTCGATCTACGAGGTAAGAGAGAGAGTTCTCAGTACTCTGTCCTTTTGAACGTCTACGGCGAGGACCACATCACAATCGTTCTTCTACATCTGATGTACGGGTGATTCCCGGAAAGGGGGAAATTTTTTACGTCCCGAATCCGCTTCCTGTACCTGTAAAGAATTTCCTGTCAAAGAATAGCATTCAGAAGACCACTTATCCTGGTAGTTATGATCATCAGACCAAGTGTAAGAATGGGGTCTATCCAGATGATTACAGTACAGGTAGTTGTCGACTTACGACCTATGCGACTTATGACTGTTCAAATTTATCATCATTCCTTTCACTGTGATGACGCCACAAGTATGTCAGAAATAGTACAGTAGTAGGAAAAATTTTCCTTGAAAATAATGTATTTTCATGTACAAAAATGAACTGATTTATCTTGGTAAGTTAGTATTCTCTTTTATTGATAACATAGTTTCCATTTTCAGTAAAAATTACATTAAGAAAAGTTTTAATATCTGTGGAGTTCATATCATATGTCTGGTGACGTCATATTACAGGCAGCAAGTGAGCGGACAATAGACTAACGATTAATATTAGTATTCCTATTATCGAAATATCAAGTAACGATACAACGTATTTTGTGTGTCTGTATCAGTTGTTATGAATACTACTTAGCGTAAATTTGACTCTACACTAGATTAATTTCATCTCTGATAATAGATTGATATTTATCTAAAGAAAGTAATGTACACTAATATAACAAATACTATATTTCTTGTACTGTACATTATAAAAATTACAGTAAATACTTTTGCTTGTTAAGTTAGTATTTTCGTTCGTTTCTTGCAAGAAAAAAGAGAAGGGTTTTACAGATTTCGCAAGTCATTCTTTGTCGAGTTCATATCATACATCCTGTATGCGAGGGCAAACAGAATTATTTCATTTCGGTGTATTACTGAGTAATCTTATTACAGTATTCGAGAGAGAGAGAGAGAGAGAGAGAGAGAGAGAGAGAGAGAGAGAGAGAGAGAGAGAGAGAGAGAGAGAGAGAGAGAGATTCATATGATAACTAATAATAAAGTCTATAAATGAACTGTATGGAAACTGTAATACCCTATAACATACTGGTGCCGAGGTAATATTCATTATGAAGAGATTTTGAATATTAAAGAAATCCTATAACTAAGTGTTATTTGTACGGTATGTGTGCATAACCACAATACGGTAGCTTGACCTTGAGATCACTGATGCCTACCAAAAGTAAATCAAAAGTAATTAATAATTATTGAAGTGCTCAAGAAATTTGAAAATAAAATATAATCATGCTTTAATAAACCACCATTAAACACAATAATGTCTAATGAAATATGAAGGCTTAATAATGAACTAAAAATTAAATACTGTATGAAGCTTTAAAAATGAACTAACCGTACGCACGCACACACATACACACGCACAGAGAAAGAGCGAGAACATATTCGCATGATAACTAATATTAATGGCTATAAATGAACTATATGAAAACTGAGATTTCCAGTAACATATTTGTGCTGATGTAATATTCATCAGGAAGATATTTTGAATAAATTAAAGAAATCCTATTCGTATGTGCGCAAACTTTTAATACGGTAGTGAGACCTTCAGATCAGCTAATCATAACCAAAGGTAAACAATATCAACTAATTCTTGATTGCTAAATTGCTTCCGAAATTGAAAAATAAAATACGAAAATGCATTAAAAGAGCATATGATATCCTATGAAACAAGAAAATATTGATAAAATATTATCAAGACGATTGCCGAATCATGACGTATCCTAACAAATCTACGGAAACTTCACTTTTTAAGTTAAACATACGTCCAAATCCTTTCCTATCTCGGTCGTAAGTCGACGGCTACCTGTAAAGATTTTATCTCTAGTATAAGACACAAGGTTCTTATCTACGTAGAGAGAGGTTCTATCTCTTTGGTTCCTGGCCGAGAGTTTATAAAACTCTGGAGGAACTCTTTATGGTTTATTACGTCCTCTAGTATCCAATGGACAAATAGCCATCTTCTCAGCATCATCCGGACACGGAAGAATACGCTCACGTGTCAAGATGGTGCTTGGACCTTTTGGTCTGCACAGGCTACGGGAGTGGGGTGGTGTTAACCTCACGTCACATTCAGATTTAAGAATCTGAATGTTTGGCTGGAAGGCATACTTGGATGAAATTCTAGGTATGACAGGAAGTTATACTCGCCTTCCCAGATTTAAAAAGCTTGTGAAGAGATGCCAGCTTGGAGCATAAAGGTATTGCCAAATCTGGAAGGGAGACACAGCTGAAGCGGTCCGACCAACCTCATAGTACAGAGATGACAAATCTCTTGACTCATCCCGGGCGCTCTTCAGAGGAGTATTCAACCGAGGACTCCTAGGCATACGAGGTAAGCCTTTCTCGTTAGAACGAGTTGGGGGACTGGTAATCAGGATCGTCCAATAAGGTCACCTCGGTACAAGGGGAAATAACAGGCTCGACTCTAAAGTCCTTGCAGGAATAAAGAGATGCTTCTACTGTTCTGAAAGGACACACTTCTGAGGGAAACATCTAGTCTGCATAATCAGAAAGGTATAAATACCCACTCAGCACACTTGTGGGGGAAGATGGGGATCTAGACAAAGCAGCATGGTCTGAAATAGAAGCCTCTAGTGGATCTGGCTCAAGAAGAGTAGCTGCCATAGCCAGGGGATTGGTGATAAGAACAGGTTCAATTCTTTAATGCACATTACTGATACTAGGAGATGATATGTTCACGAAATTAGGGCCATCGTCCTCCATGATAGAAACCTTAGAAGGATCCTGACACAAAGAATTCGGATGACGGATAACATTCAACTTACCTTGCATTTCTTCTCACCACTTACCGAGGAAGGAGGAGGAGAACAATCTCTCTTGGCTCGCTTCTTTCGACAAGAATGATATCTAACCCAGTGGGCGATGACCACTCCCTACAATACGCACATGGAGATTCTATCAAACATCTCTTTCCTCTACACGCCGGAGACATACAGTACTGGGTGAGGATCACCATCTATCCAGGTCATAAAGGTTCCACAAGGGCGACAATTATGACCTGGACAAGAATGCATCAAGATTGACAAAGTTGAAAGGCACACTCTTAAATCACAAATAATTCAGAATCAAGTGACAAATAATATCCATGACAAAAACACAAGCGCAAACAAAAATGAGTGTGACGAGCAAGTGTGATTGTCTGATCGTAAGAGTGAAGTCAGGTACATCTGACTACCAGCACAGCCAGAAGTGTTGTAACTAGGAGCTTGAGACAAGCGTAACCCATCATGTGCACTGGCTGCCCAGCAGCATAGCATGACTCAATCTACCGATTCTTTTTTTGTTAAGCCGTAAGAAACAAAACTTAAAGTAACCGCTTCAAATGACTCAGAAGTTTGTGTCCACATTGGAGTAAACTGCTTTTACTATACCTTTAATACCTGTGGATGGCCATTAGGTGGTACAGCCATTGTCACAATGCATCACTTTGTTTTGAGAAATATTACTATGTAAGTGGAGAGGAAGGTGGGAATGTCTATGAACATTGTTTATTGAAATAGTTATTAAAAAACTTTGCCTATTTCACACAAAAAACAATATTTAAGTTCCCTCATTTTTAACACACTGTATTTGTTTCCACAAGACAAGCATGATGAATTCAAGTCATGGTGAGCAATATAAGTTAATTCTTCTGATAAATGAGGTAAATAATAATTTTGGAGGATTCAGAAGTCATAACTGACATCAACTTAATTTGCAATATTCCAATTACAGTAAAATCCCTCTAAAAATGCCATATATTTGGAAAATACACACATTCAATGAACAAAACCCTGTTATTGAAAAAGAAACGAGTGATATAACATGCCACCACCTAACAGCCATCCGCAGGTACTGTACTAAAGGGTTAGTAGTGGTAATAATGTAATATGCTTAGAAATTTTTATTTTTTTATTTTAGATCTTATCAAAGCTCCACTTTAAGCAACACTAGTGAATAGATCCTTTAAAGTAAAATAGAATTTCAATGGAAACATTACTGGAAAACTATTTTAGTCTTTCCTGGAAAACAATTTTAGTCAAAAGTGGAGAAAAATAACACAGTATGTGAAAATTAAGTCAAGACAGATTAACATTAGGTGTAGGGAAAAAAAGCAAAATGACTACTGAGGAAACCTTAATCATAATGTAAAATTGTAATCTTAGAAAGGCCTGGCACCTTACAAACTTTAATATAGCACTGGGCTGTGAGTGATCTTGTTGAACAAAGTGCCTTGACCAAGCTACTTTCAATACATTTGCAATATACAACAAACCTCTGTTTCCTTTCTTCTAGCGTCATATGGTGACTCTGACTGAAATCAACAGCACTCTCAGAGGCAGGGAAGAGTCTATTTAGAGCATACAGAAATCCAGCACTGGCCTTCTGTATATTTTTCTTATATCTTTCCAGCCCAAACTTCTGTAATAGAAAATATTAATTTGAAAAAAAAAAAAAAATATTTTAATAATAAAATTTATTTCTATACTGTACCTACTTCATGTTCATATTGCTTTCATCTCTGGAAGCTTCTTCACTTTGCTTACTATGCCTATATTGGAGTAATGAAAATTACCAGTCTAACAAAAACAATAATGTTGTGCACGCCGTATCATTACTTCAGCCTCAGAGTCAAAATAATTTCCTATCCTCTTGATACCACTAATCAGTAGGGAGGAGGATGGGTATGTATGTGAACATCAGGGGTTATACAGAAATAAGAAAATTCCTTATTAGAATTCTGTTTATTTCTATGAGCCTTTCTGATATTCATGTTATTAACTCCACATTTTACAGATAGTGGGTAGCTAGTGAAAGACAAAGATAAGGCATTTAGTCTCACCTAATAAACTAAATAACAATCTAGACTTACCTTTATTCTGGGCTTTTGCATACTCTAAACTCCAAAGGACATTTTGAAAATGAATCTATCCCCTAGATACCCATTTGTATAATAAAAACCTTAATTACTTTGCTACACATATAATTTTACAACAACCAACAAATTAAATTTGAAATTTTACTAGAGTGCAACACCAATATTAGAATTCTACCAAACTAACGACTCAAATTCACCATTTCATCAGACCACACACCTTTAACCGCTAAAGGTCCTAAAGCCCAACAATTGTGACACACAAACCTTGTTTAGTGAAAAGACAAATTCGGAGATAATTTGTATTTTTTCTTCACTAATACAAACCTGCAGTTATTTATGTGGATATACTTCTGGCAGAGCTGGAAGGCAGCCATTAGATTTAAAGTGCAAGGTGGCAACCATACCTAACTATTTATAACAGGTAGGTAGTTGGTGGGTGGGGGGTACCCAGCCGCATATATATACTGTACACTCACAGCTGTGAGCTACGTCACTTTTTGATTGCAGGCAGGAATTACTGGGGGACAGGTGATGGCGGGCCAAATTATATAAAAAACTACAGGTTTGTATTAGTTAGGAAAATTACAAATCATCTCCAAATTTGTCATTTGTTCCCATACTAACAAACCTTCAGTTATTCATGTGGATGACTTACTTTTAGGAGGGTGGAAGTCCTATTTCTGGCATGGAAATTGACCCAGGTTTACCTAATACAGTATATGACTATGGTCTAAGGAAAACCTTGACACTTCACTAACAATACAGTGAGTATGATAGCAGCCTGAGCAATTCAATTGTTGTGGGAGATATCATATGAACGCACTGTATATGGAAGTACTGTACATTCCAAGTTTATAAATAGGATATAAATAAAGATGTTTCCAATTGCCTACCTTGCAGGAAGCAATGGGGACATGGACAGTATATTAAATTTATGACTATACTAGACTACACATGGCAAGTGATTCGTACCTGCAGAAGTTGAAGCCAGCTTACAAAGGGACCCATGGAGCTGTACCCCAAAAGGGAGGGGAAGACAAAGAGAGGAAAATGCCAGACATACTCGCATTCATCCCAGACTTACCCCGGGTAACCAATGCCTTCAACCTTCTGCTACTTATCCAACAAGGAGCCAGAGGTATTCTTAAACCACTTGTGTCCCCACGAAGCAATAGAGAAACCGTATTGGGTCTTCTGTGGCTCACGTCTTGCAGGTAGGATGAGGTGAAAGATCAGACACATTTTCATCCTACCAATGGCATGTTCTGCATCAAAAAGGAGCTGCTTCTAAATGTTGGGGACGGATTCTGCCCTAAAATGTTATGAGCTCTGGGTCACCTCTATGAGGAAAAAGAGAGGGATTCCGTGACTGGTATTTGACCTGTGTGTCCCAGTCATGAACGAGATACTTATAAGCCTCCTTTGACCTTCCTTAGGTTAGCGAAGCTCTTTATCTGTTTTCCTGAGGTATGGCTTCAATATAATCACTAGCATGAAAACGAGGAATCAATGACGGGCATATGACCCAGTGAGTCTCAGTCAAGAATGGGATTCTAATGCACTCCCTTGGGCCATCCAGGGTTGATGAAACATGCTGTACCCTTGGGGCTAGGTAGCATCTTCCTCGAGGTATGTCCTCAAGTTAATTACTGGTGTAACAAGCCTTGATTACAAAGCGGTCGGTTTTCAGTTTGGAGGGCTTGAACCTGAGGTTCAAACTGCCTGGAACAAAATTGGATGTTACTTGGTTTCTCGCTATAAGCAAGAGACATAGGGGGAGGCCCATAGGGTACTTCACTCTTTTGGTCGAGGGCCACACTGGGAGATGCCTGTCTTCGAGACCACGAGAAGATCTGCTCTTTTAGGTGTCCTAGGTCCTTAAAGGAAGAACCCCAGGACCAAAGGAAGCTGTCCGTCCTGTAGAGGGCTGAATTAACCCCCTATGGGCAAAACGCTTCAAACTCTGGGGAGAGCAACGATTGGAGGAGATGCTCGATGAACGAGCAAAGGTCTTCCATTGCCTAAGCCTAAGAGCGTGATTCCTTTTGATGGCAATTTTGAGTGCATAACTGGAATAGCACCCTCGAGAAGAGAAAACAGACTTCACTCCACCCTCACCACGGAGAATCTAGTCATAAAGATAGTACGTAATGTGTTCCCCGTAATCGTAAACATGCCACTGGATGTGATCTGTCTTTTTGGCAAAACCAATCCAGCCGACGAGGCTACACCAATGTGTTAGTCGAGTATATTAATGAGACAAGTCTGACTACGAGTTTGCATAGAAGTGGGTAAAAGCCATCTATTCTTTTCTCGGAGAAAGTGCTCACAAAAGGGAACCCAACAGGTGACTACAGTCCTCCTCCCGAAGAAAGATGATCGATGCCTGTCATTGATATTTATTCTGCTTCCCAAAGGAAGACCTCTAAAACAGAGGCCGTAGAAGGAAGACTCCTGCAGAAGGGGTGGATTCTAAAAAAATCCAAACCCATGGACAAGATAACCCAAAGGGGAGGCCACGAAGGAATAGAAAGTGTTTCCCGCGAACGGGAAACTTACGAATCACTGTCATTCTGCCAGCACTTTCGCGAGGGAAGATGATGTTTACTAGGGGATTAGGAGACAATATCATTCGTGCACTGATCATAGTCCTAAGGACATGTGGTACTGTATGTGGCCTCCCACCCCTTTTCTTTGATGCCTCTATAGGAAGCGTCAAATCCAGGAAGAACAAGGAGATCGGCTCACTGGGAGATATTTTCGTCTGGAAGCCCTTTTACCAGGGCCTTCTCTTGCTCAGATCTTGCAGAGAACTAAGGGAAGGACGATCCTTAGTGCCGAAGGACCTAGAACTCGGCTAGTCCTTAAGAAATCGCATTTAACGGGGATTGATGCGTCTCGTCAAACCTACGAAAGTTTCCAGATACCTGAATTGGATATGACATTCGTGTCTTTCCTTCGATTACTCAATTTTCAGATCAAGGTAAACTGAAGCAGATGTCTCGCAAAAGTTCGAGACTTTTACGATCAGTTAGTAGTCCGAGGTCTTCTTGATGAGGGTCGATCCTGTACAGAAAATTATGGGCTAAGTGATTGATTGCAACACCTTCCTTTGCATGACAAGTTTTGAAGGTTAAGCTTGTCTCACAAGGAGAGACTAAAAGTGGAGACTTCTGACCGACGAAGCTCGGCGGCATCCTGGCGTACCGCGTCTTCCCACGAGATTGAATGTTCCAATGTTCCACTCTCTTTCCTTGGCGAAAAAACATGAGCCAATTAGTGGGAGGCGTTCTCTCATGAGGAAGGAAGATATACTTTTCCAACCACTTCAGCCTGAGGAAGAGCTCCGGTTACAGGAGAAAGTCATTGGCCGACTTCAAGGACTAGACTGAGTTTCATGAAGTGTAGGCAAAAATTTTTTCCCCAGAACAGATTGCAGGAGGAGGATGAGTTCCCACTAAGGTCTGAGATTGGGAATAAACAAACTTCCGACCACCTCTGTTATTTTTCGTTGGTCACCCATCTAGAGCCGACCCGAACTGTAGCAAGTAAACTACAATAGCAGTTGCTTAGCACTAAATTTATTTCTCTAAGAGGGAAAGAATGGCAGTAACTCCATGTGGTTGTGTCTCCTGATGGAGGGGAGGAACATATTCAAGAGAAATGCCATCCCTACCACATTTGAGATCTGATTTGCTGCAGGAGACTGCCTAACTAGTGTAGTACCTATTCAAGCAAAGTCGGCTCATAAGCAGCCCTATACTAAACAGGACAACAAGGGAGAAGGTAGCAATTGAAGCAGCAACCTGGTTCTTGAGGCAATTGGCACGTAAGCCTTTCTGTAGTATGAATGAAGTGCAAGTAAAAACATGTACATTCATAAGGGATGAATTCCCATGAGTGTGCCGGATTTAATGCATAAACCTGAACACCTTGATGCAGATCCCTCTGATCTCACAGAAGAAGATGGAAAACTTCGGGAATCCGAGAAGCCTTGTTTGAGACACACAAACGAAAACTCAAAAGAGTGAGGGCCACTGAGCTTTGCGCTATTGTATTAGTTTTAGGTTCCCAGAAGGAAAAAACAGTGTTGAAACTTCTTCCACTCTACAAGGTCTAACTAAGTACTGTAGTATAAACCCAAGAGCGAGAAGAGAAATTATCTATGCTGTCTAGATGAGAGTGCTCTCTTGCGCAGCTCACTCTCATGGAAGTGGTTGCTGATTAGAAGCCTAGAGAGGAGCAGGCTTACTAGTGATCACTAGCCTTTGACCAGTGAACGTCAAGCAAGTGAATGGCAAGCAAGCGAACGACGAGCTACCGTCATTTGAGACAACGAACGACTAGCTGTCGAACATTAAAACAGCGAACAGTGTTATTGATAAGCACCCAGAGATCATCTATTCGTTTAAAAATGGCGATAAGAAGCTGACGAGTAGGAGATCTGGTAAACCTGAAATCTACTGAATCGGAACACTGGTGACTCGCAAGCAGGAGGTCGGTGAATGGCATGGCTAACAGTGAGCTTCAAGCTGACGTTACGTGAGCTGGTGATCGAAGCTGTAGGTAGGTACTGTGCTCTGGGATTGGGGATCGGTGATCAGTGATCTTACAGTGATTAAGGATTGGCAATTGCCGATGATCGGCATTGACGATTGGCAATTGTCGGCAATCGGCATTTCGAATGTTAATGAAGGATGAAATTATGATCAGTGATCTGACAACTGCTGATTGATTCATTAATTGATTGATTGATTTGAGGTTTTCTGGCATCCTGACATCTAAGGTCATTGACACCGATATTGTTTATTGCAAATCAAAAAATAAATAAAAGAATATTCAATTAGGATTTAAGGATTTAAGGATTTTTATTAACTCAAGCGACCGCTCTCAGGGTATGAGAGTACATTACAAAATATACAAAATTATAATTTGACTTCCAATAATAGTAAATGATGGCAGTAAAAAGAAGGAAAACTACTTATATTCACATATCTATACAATACTGTACATATATCCCTATACCCATATATGCCATGTATAATGGGGACATGAGCCCATACGGACTAGATAAAAAACTAATAACTAAAACTGCTCCATTATTAGTTTTACAAATTTTGCTACATTGCACAATTCTCTCTTATTTTCTATTTTAAACAATTGACAAAACTTTATACAGTTTGGTCTAGAGTAATAATATCTTTTTATATAAAATTCTCTGAGGCTACTAAAATAAGCACACACCAGAGTATAACACATTGGGCATGTTACCACATCTAAATCTACTGAGATACTTCCAATCATTATAATCCAGTTTGGTTAAATATTTGCTTAGGCCTAATTTAGTCTTAAATACTTTATAGTTAGAGCATAACCTATTTTCATTAATTTCACATAATAAATTCTGCTTATCTATATCACAAATTCTGAGATCAACATATTTCATGAACCAATTACTATTAAATTCACATGGGCAGTTCCAGATATTAGATAGACCACACTTATCTAGAATACTTTTAATTTTTACAATCCATTTCGACTTGAATTCATTGCTATCGTGTAACTTTCTTAACAGTAAATACATGGTGTGGGATAACTTATGCTGTTTATCTTGACTGATCCTTATCCAAAAGTTTACCATTCTCTTTTCAATTTTGCTTGTTAAACCAAATTGACCTAGTTCTCCGTAAGCCATACAATTTGCTGACTGTTTCTTTATTTGAAGAATACTTTTTAGATACTTTCTATGAAAAATCTCAACCTGGTCTAGCTTTTAGAACCCCCAAATTTTGCTTCCCTATAAAAGAACTGGGGTGACCAGATGGTCAAAGAGTTCACATTGTATATCCACTAGTAAGGATAGTTTTCTGGCCTTTGTCAGCAGACAATACATTGCTCTCTGGGCCTGCGTAACCTGTTTATTTGTCTTGCAATATGAAACATTAAAATTAAAAGTTGTACCTAAATATACATAGTCATCCACTACTTCCAGCTCTGCATTACCAAACATGAAAGGAGGATGTGATCTGACTTTGTCTGTGGAAAATATATATATTAAAACCATAAAAGCAAAGGTGTCATTTCAAAAGTTAAATATCTTTCAGAAGACCTGTTTCTGAATTAAAGCTAAAAATACCACTTGCATGGTAGGACACATCATGTCAGCATCTTGGCAAGAATGAAACTGATATCGTCACCTCGAGCCTCAAACAGATATCTATTTCTTTCACTACTGTATGTGGGGCATTCTGTCAACAAATGCCTCACTGTCAATGGTACCAAACAGTTGTCGCAATATGGTTGATGTTGGCTAGCCAGCAACAACTCGTGTGTCAGCCGAGTGTGACCAATACGGAGATGACAAATAGTCGTCTCCCACTTTTGGGGCATCCCGTTATACCTCCAAGGAAAGATAACATTAGTTATTTCTCTCATCTTATTTTCATGTAAACCATCCAAATGCCGTTGCCAATTATTATTAATAAAATTCTTAATTGTAGGTAAAAATTCATTACTGGGAATGGGATACCTTCTTGGTAGCAACTCAGCTGCAGCATTCTTGGCCAGTGAATCTGCCTTCTCCTTTCCAGACACACCTACGTGTGCCGGAACCCAACAAATTCGAACTCTACCTTTCATACCAATAATCAAAAGGCACTCTAAAATTTTAAAACTAAAAGATTATTGGATTTAAAAACTTCTAAAAGCTTATAGGACACTTCTTCCATCATTAAAAATGGTAAAATTGCCCTCGTCTTTCAACGCTATTTTCTAAATAGCGGTTAGTATGCCGTATAGTTCGGCTGTAGATATGGAAGCTGTTACAAGGAAGTGCACCTCTACAATCAAAATAATTAATATATAATAAAAATTCAACACCAGCATTGGATTTGGAGCCAGCAGTATATATAAAAGTTGATTCCTTATGTTCTGCAACATGTTCCATAAAAAGAGACCTGGCTTCTATGTCACTCATATTTTTTCTAACTTCAATAAAATATTTACAAAAAGATACCTCTGGTAATTTCCATGGAGGAATTGATGATACCTTAAATGGAACCAACTTACTTCTAACTGTATCAAGACTGTCTATCAGTTGTTTCACCCAAAAATCATAAGGTTGAGGGGAGTTTGGGAGCATCTAAAAGTATGTTGAGTGCTTTACAAAGCTAAAGAATTAGGAAAATTTGCAACCTAAACCAATACCGAATAACAGAAGACTTTCGGTAAAGGTCTAACAATAATTCTCCAGCATCAACAAGGAGGCTTGGAATAGGCGAAATCCTAAATGCTCCTGTTGCCAATCTGATACCAGTAAGTTGTATAGAATTTAAAATCTTTAGTTGACTTGGGATGGCTGAGGAATATATCTCACACCCATAACTAATTTTAGAAAAAATTAAGGCCTTGTATAGCTTTAAAATAGTTTTGCGGTCTGTCAGCCATGATGTATGGGACAAAACTTTTAGTTTCAAGGCATGAAGACATTTAGCTTATAATGATTTTAAGCGAAGAACCCATGTCAACCTAAAATCAAATATCACGGCTAAAAACCGTGCTTCACTTGCACATAGAATCCGCTAACCTTTGATGTACATATCAGGGTCTGGATGTACTCCCCGCATATGACAGAAATGGACAAAAGTATTTTTGCTTGTCAAAATCTTAAACCCATTCATATCAACCCACTGCATAATTTTGTCAATTGTGAATTGTAGTTTTCTCTCAACCATTGCTATTCTAGCTCCAGCAAATGATATGGAGAGATAAACTACAAATAGTGTTGAGAGAATATCTTGAGGGATGACAGAGGATATCCCACTAATTGCTAATGCAAATAGGGTAACACTTAGCACACTACCCTGGGGAACTCCTCCTTCGTAACATTTTCTCTCCGATAGAGTTTCCCCCACTATCACTTGAAAAAATCTCTGTGAAATAAATGATTGAATGAACAATGGCAGCTCTCTTCGTAATCCCAAATTATGAATGGTTTTAAGCATACCATATCTCCAAGCAGTATCATATGCTTTTTCTAGATAAAAAGACTTATATGGTGCTGTTTTGAAGCAAAGGCTTCACAAATAGGGGACTCAAGTTGTATCAAAACATCAGTCGAGTGCATTTTTCTAAGTCCGCACTGGATAGGTGATAAAATACCCTTCTTCTCCAGGTACCAACTTCTCCATGATCTTACAGAAACAAGATGTCAATGCAATTGGTCGATAGTTTGCAGCTAAAAACTTATCCTTACTGGGTTTTAAAAAGGCTAAAATAATGACTAGATCCCAAACACTTGGATAACTATGATCATGCCATATTCTGTTAATAATGCTTAAAATAAATGACTTTGTATTAACAGGTACATGTTTAATCATTGCATATGGAATTCCATCAGGTCCAGAGGCTGTATCATTACATGTAGCAAGTGCGGAATCAAATTCTCTTTCAGTAAAGGGAGAATTGTATGACACTTCCCTTCCTGTTGCAAGATTCAAAATTTTCTTTTCTTTAATGCTCCTATACTGGTGACAAGAGGCTGCTTCACACTTGCCCGATACATTTGAGAAATGATCAGCCAGGGTATTGCTAACCTCTGTTGATCCAGTCACATACTGATCCTTCATCTTCAACACTGGTGGTGGGTCGGGGGGGGTGAATTTGCCTGCTATCTTTTTTACCTTCCTCCGCAAAGAAGATGGTGGTGTTCTACTGTTAATGGAGGCAAAGAAAGACACCCAAGACTAGCGCCTAGCTTCTTTCATGGCACAACGAAACTGTGCTCTACATTTCTTGTATATAATCAAATTGTCTTCAGTATGGCGTCGGCACAATCGAGTTAAAGACCTTCTTGTGGCTCTGTGCTGGGCAGTTAGTTCTGAAGGCCACCAGGGGACTGGTCGTCGTTTGAATAACCCTGTTGTTTTGGGAATTGAATTAACTCATGCTGTATGAAGGGTTCCATTCTGTAAGTCTATGGCATCATCAATATTTTCAAACTGTTCTGCATTCCCTTCAATTTCGCTAGTTCACAAAATCTATCCCAGTCCGCCTTGTCAAGTTTCCATCGTGACAATCTCTGTAAAGGTGAACCATTATTGATGTTTATAATGAATGGAGCATGATCAATAGTATGCTAATCATCTAATGTCCTCCAATCAAAGTCGAGAAGGCAATTACAGCTTGCGATTGATAGGTAAATGCAGGACAGTACCTGTCTGGACAGGAAATTGTATGGGCTCTCCTGTATCAAGGAGCCTGACTCCTCATTTTACACAATTGATGATATAATATTTTCCCTTGTGTTTGCTAAAACATCACCCCATAAAGGATGTCTACCAATCACATCTCCCAGTAAGAGAAAAGGTTGAGGGAGTTGTTGAATCACCTCTACTAAATTATCATAGGAAATGTTATCATTTGGAGGTAAGAACACAGAGAATAATGTATATTTTCTCCCTATATCAATCTGTACAGCCACTGCCTGTAGGGGTGTACGAATAGCTAAAGGTATTAGTGGAACATCTCGACGAACATACACGAGACTTCCACCATGGCTCCCTGTTTGTTGATTATATGATGTTCTATAACTAACATACTCTCGAGGACAAGTAGTGTTAACATCATGCTTGCTTTCTTGTAGACATACAATTATGGGGGAATGCTCATTAATTAGAAGCTTAAGTTCTTCATATTTGGCCCTTTAACTCTGACAATTCTATTGCAAAATGGAGGAGAAAACTATGGATTATTTATGGAAGATATCTTGGATGAGGTCTTCCCTTTGGCAGTCTTTAATCTAATATGATTTCCTGTAAGTTTCTTTACAGATGGCCTAGATATATTGGGTTTTACGTTTGTCTTTTTCTTTGTGTCCTTTGGATCTATTTTTTGAGGTGGATGGACTTGAACTTGAACTCCTGATTTATTCAAGTTATCTTCTGGTTCATCAGAAACATCAAGAGACAAAATATCAAATTTATTTGGTGTCATATCTTTAATATTTCTAATGGAGGGGGGGTGAGAGACATGGAGGTCTCTCTCTTTTACGACTAATAGATGGTGAGGTTCTAGGTTTTTGCATCTTTACCACTACAGGGCATCAGGTAAGTTGTTTTTAAGTGGAATCACCATCAAATCAGGAAAGGACATGGCCTGAGAGAGGTTTGTACTATTTTTTGTATTGGAGGACGAAGACTGTACACAGATGGGCAATGCCCTAGTGTTAATACATTGTGGTAAAACCTCAAAAAGTACAGTAATATGTTTACCTTATCATTCATCTTTTGATCAGATGGTATATTTCTTTTTTTTCAACTATTGGCAGTACTAGGTGGGTTTGATCTTAATTCCTTGGCATAGCTATATGATCTATTCAATAGTCTTTTGGCAAGTCCCATACTTATATGTTCTAAATATGATTTGTTGAGGGCAGCTTCTTTATGATTCAAGTTGCAATTTAAACACCTGGCCTCAAATGCACATTTTTCAAGGTAAAATTTGGATCAAATACCACACATTTTTTAATTTTTGCAAACTTTGGATGGGTGTCCAAATTTAAAACTATTAAAACATATCAGTGGCTTCTGCGTGAATGGTCATACTTTAATAATCTAATTTTCAATAGTAATATGGAAAGGTACATCATCAGCCTGGAAAGTACGGATAATTGTTCGATGTACCTGGGACTTTGTGTACTTTCCATACATTTGATGGACACATGGCCAGTTTCTCCTCCTCTGTAATTTCATACAAATCTTTGTTAAAAACTACTCCCCTTCCGTAGCTAAAATTTAGGTGGGGTTTGACATCTAACATATCATCACTACAGTATTATGGATTAAATGCTTGATTTGGCATGGATATGGTAATTATTTATTCCAAAACGAGATATATCTCCCGATGCAATAGTTCCTACTTTTTTCTGAATTAATTTTCATATTTTGAAATAATTTCCTGTACCTCCCTAGATTCAGCCACAAGACACATTGATGGTTTTGGCTTTCTCTGGGAAGGCGTAACTACACCAGCGTCTTTTTCCAACCAGTCGGCAGGCCTATGTACATCCAAATCCTTTGTTATCTTATCCAAGTTATTAATTTTAATATTATTCATGTTACTTACTGCCTTAAATGCTACTGTAAGATATCAATGAATCCCATTTTTCATCTTCAAGTTTCATTAATCTTATTTCTTTTATAGATCCATAGCACTCAAATGCTTTATATAGATTATCATAGTCTGTGTCTATTGGAATTTGGGTAATATGAAGGATTCAAAGTTTCCTTGTGGTACCCAAATTACTCAATTTTGGAGTATCAGTAGAATGGTCCTTTCCAGTTCCGAGGTCATCAACAGAATTTTCCTTAATAGACTTGACAGAGGTCGTCAACAGAACCGGGGAAGAGTCAGCATATCCAAGGGAGAGGGGTTTATCATTAGAAAGATCCATTTTAAAGAGAGTCGTTTGTCATTTTGTGAGTGAGTTAGGTGATTTACCCGCTTGAAAATATAAAAGAAAAAATATCACATGTTGGAAAGGAAACTTGCATTCTCCAATATGGGCACAATGAGAGTACAGTACAGTAATACCTTGAGATACAAGTTTAATGTGTTCAGGGACCAAGCTCGTGTGTCAATTTGCTCGTATCTCAGATGATTTTTTCCCATATAAAATAACTAAAAAAAAATTAATCCGTTCCCGCCCTCTGAAAGAAAACCCTAAAAACAGTATATTACAGTGGGAAAAACATGTTTTTAATTGTTCTAATTAACATTCTACGCTAATAAAATAACAAATACCTTTGAATAGGTTATGATGCTCAATGAAATGTAACATTATTATGGAGTTCTTACCTTCGAGATAGACGATAGCGGCTAACGGCGGTGTGTGCGGAGTAGGAGGAGGAGGGAGGGAGGACGGGGAGAAGAGAGACTTGACGGCAACACATTCGGTATGCAACACTTTTGTAACACTACGTAACATATCCTTCACTCTTAAATTTAACTTGAATGAAATTAGCAACTCTAAATTTACTTAAATGATATTAGCAACTTTAAATTTAACTTCAATGGAATTAGCTTACTGTACACACAATTAAAAATAAAATGTTACTTTTACGTTACGCTAAACTTAATTCTAATTTTCTTTTCATTTTCATTTTTTACTTTTCTTCTTACGGCTCGCTTTGTCTCGCTTTCACCTTAACTTTTTGACGGCCTTTTTAAAAGGAACCTATCTAGGGATGTTTGCTTTTGCCTACCCTTCAAAATATTGCGAAAATGACGCACGCGTCATCACAATAGGCTAACGCACGACCACTCGCCAACTTGTCAAGATGCCTCTTTTCCATAAAATTACAAAATTCCTGCCACTTCGTTAACATGTCTTTGATTTCTGTCATAGAAAGGTGGCCCTCGTCTTCCACCTCCAAATGTTGCATCTCCTGGAGCTCTATCAATTCCTGTGTCGTGACCTCTTCCTGATGCTCCTCAACAAGGTCGTTCACGTCTGCCTCGTCTGCCTCCAGCCCCTTTGACTTTCCAAGAGACACGATTTCATCAATAACAATAGGTTCGGTGTTATCAGGGTCTGTCGTATTGAACCCTTCAAAGTCCCTCTCAGTGACGGAAGCTGGCCACAATTTCTTCCATGGTGAATAAAGAGTTCACCTTGTGACAACCTGCCATGCATCGTCAATAATTTTTAAGCTATGGACGATATTGAAATGTTCCTTCCAAAATTCACGAAGGGTGAGATTGGTGTTGTCTGTGGCAGCAAAGCATTCCTTGAACAAATGCTTCGTGTACAATTTTTTGAAGTTGGAAATAACTTGTTGGTCCATGGTTCTGGAAGAGTGGTGTGGTGTTGGGCGGGAGATAAAGGACCTTGATGAACCTGAACTCATCAATAATGTCCTCTTCAAGACCAGGAGGGTGACCAGGGGCATTGTCGAGGACCAGGAGATATTTCATTGGCAGGTTTTTCTCAGCCAAATATTTTTTGACCTCCAGACCAAAGCACAGATTAAACCATTCTGTAAAGAAATGCCGCATAACCCAAGCCTTAGCAGTAGCGCACCACATCACTTGCAGTTTTTCTTTCAAGATCCTTTGGCTCTTGAAAATGTGGATTTTCCGAGTGGCTTGACCTTACAGTCACTGCTGGCATTGGCACACAAGGCTAGAGTTAACTGGTCCTTCATGGGATTATGGCCCAGTAGTCTGTTCTCTGCCGTGATGAAGTCCTCCTAGGCATCTTCCAGAAAAGGCCAGTTTCATCGCAGGTGAAGACTTGTTGGGGGATGAAGCCATGTCGGGCGATAACCAAGGCAAAGGTTGTGATGAAGTCCGGCGCGGCTTTCGAGATGGAATTTACTGCTTCCCCATGCCTCACAACCGAGTGTATCCCAGTCAGTTTTTATAAATCATCCAACCAGCCACGACTGGCTTTGAAGGTTTTCGCTGATGTCGAAGTCTCCCCTCTCTCAGCTCCTTGCTTCCCTTTCAAGTCATCATTGATACTGCTGGCCTTTTCACATATGATCGTCTTGGTCAAGCTATCTCCCACCAACTGTTTCTCCTTTATCCATAATAAAAGAAGCCTCTCCATCTCGTCGTGAATACCACTGCGCAACTTGGAAAGAATAGTTACTCCTTTGGAAGGCTTGGTGCTCTTCATAGCATCCTTCTGCTTGAGGATGGTACACATTGTCGATGTACTCCTCTCATATTGGCGCGCCAGCTCAGTCACTCTTACGCCACTCAGTTTATTTATTATTTTGTGCTTCATCTCCAGTCATTATAAGCTTTTTCTTTTCACTACCCTTGTTTGCACTCGCTTGCTTTGGACCCATTGCTTATTCAATTAATTCTGCACTGATTAAAGCAAAAAACCCGTAAAAAAGCAAACAAAATTTACGTGATGGAGATCCGACGGGAAAGACCAAGCGATGCTCTCCTGGTGAGAAGCCTCTCGCACACTCGGCCACCTGGCGGCCTCATAGGGAACTACCTCGTATCTCAAATTTTTTCTCGTATCTCAGGACAAAAATTTGCTCAGAACTCTCCTCGTATCTCAAATTTTTGTATATTGGGAAATTCGTATCTCAAGGTATTACTGTATACTTCCCAGATGGTCCACTCCATATCCAACCCGAAGGATAGCACCAAAACAAATGTAGAGACACAGGTGTAAGCTGAGCTCACTTGTTAGGACTGAGACCAAGGAACTATGGAATTATCCTCCCCATATCTGTAATGCATGTCTGTAATAATGGGGTTCCGGCCAAAAGACGAGAGTCCTACCTCAAACACTGGATCCCCCTGGATTCCGAAGACCCAACCCTTAGGAATAGTTCCGCCAAAAAGGTCCAAACTATCTTCAGGATAGCTGAGATCATCCAATACTCTCACATGTAGCTTTCAACGCAACCTCCCAACCGTGATCCCTTCTCCCATTCATTGAAGCTGGCAACAATAACAGATGTAGAAACATCCACGCCTGTGGCAATAATAGATGTAGAAACATCCACGCCATTAAAAAATAAAGTAGATAAATACACACATGCATATATATATACATATACAGTGGATCCCCGGGTTACAGCGTCCCCAGCTTACGTTTTTTTCACGTTATGATGTGGAATACGAAGTTTTATCGTCCCCTTGTTCCCTTTTCCCCGCCTTACGGCATCAAATTCCAAATTTCAAACTCGGCGGTCGGTGCGCGTATGACTGCGTGAGTCACTCACCTCACACCACGCTCATACGTCACTATATGCATCACTGCATACGTCACTAAGATGCTGGTCTGCTATTGGTCGGCGTCACGGCGTCACTAAGATGCTGATATGCTATTGGCCGAAATCCCTCCCACAATGCCTGAGAGAGATGCTGCCTCTCTCTCTCTCTTTGTTAATCGTGCACTCAGTTCAGAATCTCACATGTGTTTCGTGACGACTTGATTTCGTGTGAGTGCATTTTAGTGCTTAATTGAAACTTTAATTCGTTAGCCATGGGTCCCAAGATTGCTAGTGATGTTAAAGGGAGAAGTAAGAAGAAGATTACTATGGAAACGAAGCTGGAGATAATCAAGAATACAAAGAAGGCACGCGCATCGTTACCCTTGCTAGTGCATATGGCCGTAACCAGTCAACGATTGATACAATTATCAAGAACAAGGAAGCCATTAAAGCAAGTAAGTCTTCCAAGGGCATAATGTCCTTGCCAGTGGAAGGACCTCAATCAACGATGAGATGGAGAGACTCCTTCTACTATGGATTAAAGAGAAGGGAATCACTTGTGATACACTCACGCAATCGGTAATTTTGCAAAAGGCGAGCGCCATCTTCCCCAATCTCGTGGAAGCCCAGAGAGACGGCGGAGATGAAGGAACATTGCAGCAAGCCCCCCCAGAGTTCAAGGCTTCTCATGGGTGGTTTGATCACTTTAGGAGGAGGACTGGTATTCTCTCAGTCGTCAGGCATGGAGAGGCGGCCAGTTCTGACAAAAAAGCAGCAGACGAATTCCTCAAGAAGTTAGAGGAATTAATTTCCAGAGAAGGCTACATTCCTCAGTAAGTCTTTAACTGTGATGAAACTGGCCTTTTCTGGAAGAAAATGCCCCGCCGTACATATATCACAGCAGAAGAAGAGAAACTTCCTGGCCATAAACCGATGAAGGACAAACTTACCTTCACATTCTGTGCAAATGCTAGTGGGGACTTAAAAATTATGCCCCTACTGGTGTACCACTCAGAGAAGGCACAAAATATCACAAAGGATAGGCTCTCAGTATTTTGGAGGTCTAATGCCAAGGCCTGGGTCACGAGGACCATATTGATTGAGTGGGTAAACATCTGCTTCGGTCCTGCTGTCAAGAAATATTTAGAAAAGAACAATCTTCCTCTAAAATGTCTCCTGGTACTGGACAATGCCCCTGCTCACCCTCCTGGCCTCGAGGCCAACATACATCAGGATTTCTCCTTCATCAAGGTTCTCTATCTGCCACCGAACACCACCCCTCTCCTCCAGCCTATGGACCAGCAAGTGATTGCCAACTTCAAGAAGCTTTACACAAAGCATCTGTTTAGAAGATGCTTCGAAGTGACCGAAAATACTCAACTTGCCCTCCATGAATTTTGGAAGGGGCATTTTGACATCGTTCAATGCCTGAAGATGATTGATAAAGCTTGGAATGAGGTTTCGAGGTGCACCTTGAATTCCTCATGGAAGAAACTGTGGTCAGCTGTTGTGGCAGAACGCGACTTCGAAGGTTTCGAACCCTCACCCAAAGACAAGGCTGTTGATGATCCTGCCCCTGAGGGTGATGTTGAGGAAATAATTTCAATCGGGAGGTCCATGGGGCTTGTTGTCGATGAGGAAGATGTCGATAACCTTGTCGAGGAGCACAAGGAGGAGCTTAGGACTGAAGACTTGAAGGAGTTGGAGGCAATGCAGTTGACCATCATTCAAAAGGAGAACCACTCTAGTGGTGGCGAGGAAGGAAGGGAGGGAGTCAGAAGAAATGACATCGTCAGAAATAAGGGAATCTATTGGTTGATATGAAAACCTTACCAGATTCATTGAAACAAAAAAAAAAAAAAAAAAAACACTCGGAAAAACTTCTCACAGGTCGTCTTATGGAGAGTGTTAATGACAGTTGCAAGAGTCATTTTAGAAATATTTTGAGGAGTCGTCAGAAACAGGCTTCTTTGGATAGATATTTCTCCAAACGAGAGGTGTCAGAAAGCAAAGATGATATGAGTGATTCTAGTAAAAAAAAACAGAAAATAGTAGAGCGAGGATGAAAAAGTGCTACTGTATAAAATTACGTTCTAGAAAAAAAATCATAAAAAAATTTCAAAAGAAAAAAAAAAGCATTATTGATTTACAGTGTTTAATAAAAATTAATTTATTATCAGGTGTAACATAATTAGCAATTATATGTTTTTTTTATCTGCCATCTCTTCCCCCTCTGCCTCCACCCACTACCACCTCAAGTCACGTCACTCCAAAGGTAAATAAAATTTAATTTTTCCTTTATATATTTTTCATTGATAATATTTAATTATATACATGTATATTATATATAAGTAGTACTTACAATACTATTTTGTTACTAATTTTTATTAAGTATATAAAATTTTTGTTTTTACCTGGGATTTTGCACGCATTAACTAATTCTATTGCCCGCCATACGACAATTTCCCCTTACGATACCAACTCCGGAACGGATTAATGTCGTATGGCGGGGGTCTACTATATATACATATACATACATATACATATAAATACATATACATATACATATACAGTACATATATATAATAAGGGAAATTTTACTCAAGAGTTTGGATAGCAACACGAAAGAACATTTATAAAATTAGGAGAAGGTCGAAGAAATATTCAGAGTAAGAAAAAGATGAGAGAGAGAGAGAGAAATTTAGGTTCAAACTGAGTGAGCAATTTCCCCAAGTTCGAGAGCCCTCTTGCCTGTCACTAAGCTTCAGGATGGGAATGATTTGCTGTGCTGAAGCTCGATGACTCCATCAAGGCATTCTCTTATTAAGATGGTGACGATTGTTGAACTAGAATCGGAGAGCAGTATGGTGACGATCGAGCGTGAGCACCTCACTGGAGAGCGTGAGCGCCTCGCTGGAGAGCACGAGCGTCTCGCACGAGAGCACGAACGTCTCGCACGAGAGCGTGAGCACCTAACATGAGAGCGAGAGCACTCACAAAAACGTGAGCATCTCGCATCTTGTACGACAGTGTGAGTGTCTCGTTTGTGAGCGTGAGCATGTAGTTCATGAGCATTAGCATCTAGTTTTTTATTGTGAGCATCTAGCTCGTGATTGTGAGTGTCTAGCTCAAAATCGCAAGCGTCTAGCTTGTGATTGTAAGCGTCTAGAACTCGAGCTCATGAGCATCTAGAACTCGAGCTTGTGCGTAAGCTTCTAGATCTAGTGCTCGTGAGCATTTAGCTCATGATCGTGAGCGTCTAATACATGAGTGTCTAGCTCTTGATCGTGAGCGTCTAGCTCAAAATCGCAAGCGTCTAGCTTATGATTTTAAGCGTCTAGAACTCGAGCTCATGAACGTCTAGAACTGGAGCTCCTCAGCATCTAGAATTCGAGCTCGTGCGTAAGCGTCTAGATCTCATGCTCGTGAGCATCTAGCTCGTGCGTGAGTGTTTAGCTCTTGATCATGAGCGTCTAGCTCAAAATCGCAAGCGTCTAGAACTCGAGCTCGTATGTAAGCATCTAGATCTCATGCTCATGAGAATCTAGCTCGTGCGTTAGTGTCTAGCTCTTGATCGTGAGCATCTAGCTCGTGATTGTGAACGTCTAGCTCATGATCGTCTAGCTTGTGATCGTGATTGAGTGATTGATTGATTGAAAGTTTTCTGGCATCCTGACATCTAAGGTCATTGACGCCGATAGCATTTACTATATATGAAAAATAAAAGAGAATTCAATTAAAACCATTAAAGTTAAGATGTCATTATAATAGATAAATAGTTTTCAGAAGACCTGCTTCTGAAATAAATCTAAAAATCTAAAAATGGTGCTCACATAGTAGGACACCATGTCCAAGAATCTTGGCAAGGATGAACCTGCCATCCTCACCTCGAGCCTCAAACAGATATCTATTTCTTAAGTTGGTAAAATTAGGGCATTCGGTCAACAAATGCCTCACTGTTAAAGGTACTAAACAGTCCTCACAATACGGTTGGTGTTGGCCCTTCAGCAGAAACTCGTGTGTGACCAATACGGAGACGACAAAGAGTTGTCTCCCATTTTCGGGGTATCATGTTATACCTCCAAGGTGATATGACATTTGTTACTTCCCTCATTTTATTGCCATCTAGACTATCCCAGTGCTGGTGCCATTTATTACAAACTAATTTCTTGATGTAAGGTAGAAAATCATTACATGGAATGGGATACCTCCTTGGTAGCAACTCGGATGCAGCATTCTTCGCCAGTAAATCTGCCTTCTCATTCCCAGACACACCTACATGTGCTGGAACCCAGCAAAATCGAACTGTTACACCTCTCCGCCCAATAATAAAAAGCCATTCTAAAATCTTTAAAGCTAGAGGGTTACTAGAATTAAAAACTTCTAAAGCTTGAAGAACCATCCTTGCATCACTAAAAATTGTAAAATTACCCTCCTTTTTTAAAGCTATTTTCTCAATAGTGGTAAGTATGCCATAAAGTTCAGCAGTAAATGTGGAAGCTGTTAGAGGAAGTGCACCTCTACAATTAAAATCATTACTATGTACTCCAAATCCGACGCCAGCATCAGATTTGGAGTCAGCAGTATATAAAAAAGTTGATCCCATATGTTCTGTAACATGTTCCACAAAAAGAGACCTGGATTCTAAGTAAAGTCATATTCTTTTTAACGCCAATAAAGTATTTACAAAAAGATACGTCAGGTAATTTCCATGGAGGCGTTAATGATACCTTGAATGGAAGCACCTTAATTCTAATTATATCCAGATTGTTTAATAATTGTTTCACCTGAAACCCATAAGGTTGAGGAGATTTTGGGTGCAACTCAAAGTACATTGAGTGCCTTACAAGGATTGCAGTCTGAAAGGCTAAAGAATTAGGGAGTCTTTGCAATCTAAACCAATACCGAACAATAGAGGGCATTCGGTAAAGGTCTAGAGGCAACTCCCCAGCATCAACAAGGAGAGTTGTGATAGGTGAGGTTCTAAACGCTCCTGTGGACACTCTAATACCAGCAGGATGTATAGAATCTAATATTTTTAACCAGCTTGGGGTGGCCGAGGAGTATATTTCGCATCCATAACTAATTTTGGAAAAAATCAAGGCCTTGTATAATTTTAAAATAGTATTGCGGTCTGCCCCCATGATGTGTGGGACAATACTTTTAAAAGATTCAGAGCCTCAACACATTTAGCTTTTAATGCGTTTAAGTGAGAAACCCATGTAAGCCTACAATGAAATATCAACCCTAAAAATTTAGCTTCACTTGTACATGGGATCCGTTGACCTTTGATGTATATATCCGGGTCTGGATGTACTCCCCAGATACAACAGAAATAGATAATTGTAGTTTTACTTGTCGAGAACTTAAATCCATTCATATCGGCCCACTGGATAATTTTGGCAAAAGAGAATTGTATTTTTCTCTCAACCATTGCCATTCTAGCTCCAGCAAATGATATGGAGAGATCATCCACAAATAATGTTGCAAGAACATACCAGGGAATGACTGAGGATATCCCATTAGTTGCTAGTGCAAAAAGGGTTACACTCAGCACACTCCCCTGAGGAACTTCTTCTTCCTGGCATTTACTCTGTGATAGAGTTTCCCAAACTCTCACTTGAAAAACACTTATGTGAAAGAAATGACTGAATAAACAGTGGTAGCTCTCCTTTGAAATCAAACTCATGGATTCTTTTAAGTACACCATATCTCCATGTGGTATCATATGCCTTTTCAAGATCAAAAAAAGACTGTCACATGATGCTGTTTGGAAGTAAAGGCTTCACAAATGGAGGACTAACTCGTATCAGCACATCAGTCGTTGTGCATTTTTCTGAATCCACATTGAATGGGTGATAAAATACCCTTCTTTTCAAGGTACCACATCAGTCTTACATTGACCATCTTCTCCATAATTTTGCATAAACAAGATATCAATGCAATTGGCCTATAATTTGCTGCTAAAAACTTGTCCTTACTGGGTTTTAAAAAGGCTAAAATAATGGCTAGTTCCCAAACACTTGGATAACTATGATCATGCCATATTCTATTAATAATGGTTAAAATAAATAACTTTGTATATAAAGGTACGTGTTTAATCATTGCATATGAAATTCCATCAGGTCCAGGGGCTGTATCGTTACACGTAGCAAGTGCAGAATTAAATTATCTTTTAGTATAAGGAGAATTGTATGACTCTTGCTTTCTTGTTGCGAAATTTAAAACTTTCTTTTCTTCAATGCTCCTATACTGGTGACCAGGAGCTGCTTCACACTTGCACGATACATTTGAAAAATGGTCAGCCAGGCCATTGCTAACTTCGGTTGCTCCAGTCATATACTGGCCATTTACCCTTAACACTGGTGGCAGGCTTGGGTTGAACTTGCCTGCTATCTTTTTGACTTTCCTCCACACAGATGATGTTGGCGTCCTACTGTTAATGGAGGCAGTAAATGACATCCAAGACTGGCGCCTAGCTTCTTTCATGTCACGGCGGAACTGTGCTCTACATTTCTTGTGCTCTACATTCTCCTCAGTACGGTGCATGCGCAATAGAGTTAAAGACTTTCTTGTGGCTCTGTGCAGGGCAGTTGTTCTGATGACCACCAGGGGACTGGTCGTCGTCTGAATATCCTTGTTGTTTTCGGAATGGAATTGACTCCTGCTGTGTGAAGAGTTCCATTAAGTAAGTCTATGGCCTCATCAACACCTTAAAACTGTTCTGCATTTCCTTCAATTTCACTTAGCTCCCAAAATCTATCCCAGTCTGCCTTATCAAGATTCCATCAAGGCGATCTCTGTATAGGTGGACCATTGTTGGTGTTTATAATAATTGGTGCATGATCAATAGTATGCCAATCATCTAATGTTCGCCAATTAAAATCGAGAAGACAGTTAGAGCTTGTAACTCATAGATCAATGCAGGACAAGGTACCTGTCTGAACATGAAAGTGTGTAGGCTCTCCTGTATTAAAGAGTCCTACATCTTCATTCTCCAAAATTGATGATATAATATTACCCATTGCATTTGCCAAAACATCATCCCCATAAAGGATGTACTATTAAGATCTCCTAGTAAGAGAAAAGGTTGTGGGAGTTGTTTAATCCCCTCTACTAAATTATCATGTGAAATTTTATTATTTGGAGGCAAGTAAAGAGAACAGTTTGTGTATTTTCTCCCTATATCGATCTGTACAACCATTGCCTGCACAGGGGTACAGATAGACAAAGATATTTGGGGAACATCTCGACAAACGTATGTAAGACTTCCCCCATGGCTCCCTGCCCGTAGATCATATGGTGCCCTATAGCTAACATACTCTCGAGGACAAGAAGTATTAGCATCGACCTTGCTTTCTTGTAGACATACAGTTATAGGGGAGTGCTCACGTATGAGGAGCTCAAGTTGTTCATATTTCACCCTTAAACCCTGGCAATTCCATTGCAGAATGGAAGAAAAAACTGTGGTTTATTTTTTGGAAGAAACCTTAAATGAAGTCTTCCCATTGGCAATATTTGATCTAACAATATTTCCTGGTGGTATCTCTAGAGAGGATCTTGATAAGTGGTACCTCTACATACGAATTTAATTCGTTCCACAACCGACTTCGGATGTAGAAAATGTTCGGATGTAGAAAAGAATTTTCCCATAAGAATGCATGGTAATTCATTTAATTCGTTCCTCAGCCTAAAAACCCATAATAAATCCTTAATAAATGGCTACACATAATTACACATAACAATAACATAACTGCATAATATGAAAGAAGCATGTAAAAAAAGATAATTATAAAGAAATAAATAAAAAATGTGTTTTATTGCCACTTTACCTTAGAGACAGGCCAACGCAGGAGTAGGATTTGCTATGCCAGGAGGAGACGGACGATCGGCGAGAAGGTAGACATGGTGTTAACATGTTCTTTAAATAAATACTCTCTCTCTCTCTCTCTCTCTCTCTCTCTCTCTCTCTCTCTCTCTCTCTCTCTCTCTCTCTCTCTATCGTTCTTCTTCGCTGTTAGTGTTAGAGACGTCTATTAATCTTTTCTGAGAGAGAGAGAGAGAGAGAGAGAGAGAGAGAGAGAGAGAGAGAGAGAGAGAGAGAGAGAGAGAGAGAGATTAAACAAAAATGAGAGATTAAACAAAAATGTGTTGTGTACATATGATTTTTAACAGCGTTAACGGGTTGAAAGGCAGTTAAATGTAACTAAAAAAACAATATCAGCGAATCTGAATTCCTTTATTAACTAAAACAAATATTGATACAAACACACTCGTGTGCGTATGCGCAAACACACACACACACGCACGAGGAGACACGATCGGCAAGGAGGTAGAGATGGTGACTGCGATAACATACCGTAACTTACACTACGGAAATTTTAATCAAACTTAGCTTATTTATTTTTTTTATTTTTATATTTCATATTTTTTACATTTTTTTTCTTTTGATTTTTTATTTTCATCACTTTCAGTGACGAGTTACGGTATGTTATCGCAGTCACCATCTCTACCTCCTCCCCGACAGTCTCTCTAACTGCGTAGCAATTCTTGCACCTGTGTGTGTGTGTTTGTGCATACGCACACGAGTGTGTTTGTATCAATTATTTGTTTTAGTTAATAAAGGAATTCAGATTAGCTGTTATTACTTTCTTAGTTACATTTAATTGTTTTTCAACTCGTTGACGCTGTTAAAAATCATATGTACTCTAAACACATTTTTGTTTAATCTCTCTCTCTCTCTCTCTCTCTCTCTCTCTCTCTCTCTCTCTCTCTCTTGGAAAAAAAAATAATAGACGTATCTAACACTATAACAGCGAAGAAGAACGAGAGAGAGAGAGAGAGAGAGAGAGAGAGAGAGAGAGAGAGAGAGAGAGAGAGAGAGAGAGAGAGATTTTATTTAAAGAACATGTTAATGCTATGTTTAGAGAGAAACAGAAAAAGAGAGAAGTCTTATTTAAAAGAGCTTGTTAATGCTATCTTGGTTTTCTTAGCTTCACTTTTTTCTTTCTTTCTGTTCATCAAGCTGGCCCTTCTCACAAATAATCGTTGCCAACAATCTCTTTGTCCTTTATCCCTATAAACAAAAGGCATTCTATCTCTTCCAGGGTATTGCTACGATGTCTTGTAATAATGGTGATCCCCTTCGATGGTTATTTGCTTTAATGGCTGCCTTCAGCTTGATGATCCTCAAGATCATAGGCCTATTCCGGCCATATTGTTTAGCCATACAGTATCACTGGCATGCACACTGCTCTCATGTTTTTCTGTAATTTCTTACTTCAATTCTAATGAAAGAATTGCCTTCTTCCTGTACTGAAACTTAGCTTCTTAGGCACCATGATTATAGGTAAAATCAAAAAGGAAATGTGAGAAAAGGAAGAAAATAAGCACTGTTAATAACAGACCAAACAGAGGACAACCACACGATACACACAAGAACAGAGAACTGAGCACTCGACACTCAATGGCAATGTTTACTTCGTATGTTGGAGCAACACTTCGGATGTCGAGGCAGAAATTTGGTCGAATTTTACTTCGTATGTTGGAAAATTCGTATGTTGGGACATTCGTATGTAGAGGTACCACTGTATAGTGGGTTTGTGTTCGTCTTTTTCTTTGTGTCCTTTTGATCCAACTGTTGAGGAGGATGGTGGACCTCTACTTGAATTTCTGATTTATTCAATTCACCTTCCAGTTGATCTGAAACATCAGCAGACAAGACATCATATTTATTTGAAGTTGTGACTTTAATGTTTCTTATGGTAGGAGGCGAGAGAGATAGAGGTTTCTCTCTTTTTTTATTAAAATGTTGTGATATGTCAGGTTTTTGCACCTTCCCCACTACAGGATCACCAGGTAAACTGGTTTCAAGTGGAACCTCCATCAGATCAGGCAAGGTCACGGCCTGAGAGAGGTTTGTACTATTGTTTAGAATGGGAGTAGATGGTTTTCAAATACCTTTCAGATCTTTAAGTATCCGTTTTGATTTTTCTACAATTTCTGGATATAGATTTTTTATGGGACTTTCAACCTCTTTAACTACTTTCATATGTTTCTTTATCTTAGGAGTAGGAATATATTTTTCGTCCTTGTGCTTTGGCAAGTTTTTCTTCAGAACCATTGAAAAAGGTTGCCCTGGTCTTATCTGCTTTTCAAGTGCTCTTTTTCAAGCCTCTCTAAAAGTAACCCTTTCCATGGTCCTAATGGCCTGAATTTCTTTTTCAAAAATAAACTTAACACAGCTTTTACATGTAGCTGGATGTGCTTCCCCACAATGTATGCAATTTGGATTTTCTAAGTATACTCCATGACTATTTCTTCCACAGTTGGCACAAACAGCTGGCTTATTATTTTGTTTTTCCTTGCATTTCTGGCTTAAATGGCCATACATTTGGCAATGATAAAATCGCAATGGTGAAGGGATATATGGTTTCACCTTCAAAGATAGCCAACCAGCTTTAATAACATTTGGTAATCTACATTGATCAAATGTTATAATCAAAGTAGCAAGAGGAATATGTTGTTCTCCAACTCTCTTTCTCATTCTGACTACTTTTACTACTCCTTGACTTTTCAGTTCATCCTCAATTTCTTTTTCCTCTATATCCAGCAATTCTGGAGCATATATCACACCTTTACTCTGGTTGAAAGTAGGGTGCAAAATGCATTTTAAACTATGACCATCCAATGTTGTAAGTGTTTTTAACCTTTCACCTTGTCATGGGGATAGTGTCTCTATTAAGAGACTTCCATTTCCCTGGGGTAGAATTTTTGGCTGCCCTCCACATAAAGTGACTATTTCCCTGTTAGCTTTAAAAACATTTACACTCTCATTTCTTCCGTTTTCAAGTTCTAAGATAAACATTTTTCATAAATCACTACTTCATAGTGACCTGGTAATACTTTTCTATATCTTTCTGTACTGTCATCATTTCTCACTCTCTCTCTTCTTCTTCTCTAGTGTTTTCTTATCATTCTTTCCATAATGCATTTAAAGTTCCGTTACAATATTAGAATCCGAGTTGGAGCTGTCTGTACCGAGGTCCATGTTTGTATTTTCCAGGTCGTCAACAGAGGGGTGGGTTTTTTTGGTAAGAGCAAGCTGGGTTATCCACCTCTTATCGGAGGATGTCAAGCCCTCCTATCGGATGTGGCCCAACATGAGAAGAGGCTTCAGCGGGGACCAGTCCTCTATTAGAGAGGGGCTGCCTCTCTTTAGGTGGGCGTACACTGGTCAATGGTGGTGGTGGTTAGCCCCTCCCACCGGCGACTCCAATGACTGGCGTCACCCATTACCCACAAATATGAGTGACTTACAACCGGATCACTGGAGCCCGACTCTTAACAAACTTGGTCTGCACCCCATGGGGTCTGCCAGAGGGTGATGGCATCTAAATTGGCACAGGTTGAGATGGAATGCCGTCCATCCCACACTGTGCCAAATCCAAAGCAGCAGCCGAAGTATAATCAAACAAGCCAAAATCATCAACAAATTCAAGCTCCAAAGGAAGAGATGGGAGAAAAAAAGAAATAACCAAAAGGAAAAGAGAAAGTGTCGACTGATTTAGTTGGATCAACAATTGGGCACAGAGGTCCAGTGGGAAAGTAGTTCCCACTGTTCATTAGAGCCCAGCTGCAAATCACTAAGCCTCCCATCCTCATCAAGGCTTCAGCATCTGGGGGGTTGTGATCGTGAGCATCTAGCTCGTGATCGTGAGCGTCTAACTTGTGATCGTGAGCATCTAGCTCTTGTGTTTGGCTTGTGATCGTGAGCATCTAGCTCTTACATCTAACTCGTGATCGTGAGCATCTAGCTTGTGATCGTGAGCATCTAGCTCCTGATCGAGTGTCTAGTTCATGATCGTGAGCGTTTAGTTTGTGAGTGTGTAGCTCATAATCGTGAACGTCAGGTCAAAATATTTAGTGTTTAACATTTGAACGTGAGAGTCTAGCAAGTGATCATAAGTATCTAGCATGGGATCGTGAACGTCTAGTTCATGATCATGATTGTCTGGCTTGTGGTCATTATCTTAAGTGTCTAGCTTTGGCTCTTGAGCATCTAGCTCGTGATTGTGAGTGTCTATTTCATGATCATGAGCTTATAGCTCTTGATCGTGGAGCTTATAGCTCGTGAGCATCTAGCTCGCGATTATGAGCCTCCTGCATTGTGATCGTGAGCGAGTATTCATTTCGTGATCACGAGCTTATTGCTCTTGATCATGAGCCTATAACTCATGCTCGTGAGCATTTAGCCTATGATCATGATCCTCTTGTTCGTGTTCATGAGCATGTAGCTCTTGATCGTGAGCGTCTAGATTGTGAGCGTCTAGCCCGGGATCACGGGCTTGTAGCTCGTTATCGTACGCCCGCAATCGAGAGCATCTTGTTCGTGATCATTAGCGTGTCGCTCTTGATAGTGAGCACCTAACTTGTGATCGAGAGCGTCTAGCTTGTGATTAAGAGCGTCTAGCCCGGGATCACGGGCTTGTAGCTCGCGATCGCCAGCGTCTTGCTCATGATCGTGATCATAAGCGTCTCGCTCGTGACCGTATAACACACGATCGTGAGCGTCTTGCTCGTGATCGTAAGCGTGTAGCACATGAGCATCTTGCTCATGAACGTGTAACTCACTATCATGAGGGTTTTTCTCGTGATCATGAGTGTGTAGCTCATGACAGTGAGCACATAGTTTGTGATTGTGAGCATCTCGCTCGTGATCATGAGCATCTCGCTCGTAATCATGAGCGTCTCGCTCTTGATCATGAGTGTTTAGCTCGTGATCGTAAGCGTCCTCATGGGTTGTGTAGATACACTCCCTCAGAAGCGGATGTTCTCACATCTGGAAGCTAACCCCCAAGCAGCACACTCTGTCTCTTGAACGAGCTCTATCTCAAATTGAAGGGATTTCCCAAACAAAGGACGGGAATCCTGTCGGAGTATTCCCCTGAAGTGGAGATTGAACAGGTGTTCATCTTCAAGAAGAGCACTGAGATCGTGAAAGACCTACGATCTCGTAATTGTGAGTGTTTAACTCGTGACTGTGATCGTCTTCAAGAAGAAGAGCATTGAGATTGTGATAACCTTCGATCTCGGGATCGTGAACGTCTTCCAGATGAAAAGCGTTGAGATCGTAAGTATCCTTCGATCTCTGTGGGGATCATTTGATTGTCATGAACGGTGCCCTGAAGAGTGACAGAAAAACATCGGACTGTCGTGTAAGACATCCTGACTGAATAGAAGATGAGGTGATGAGTCTCGCCCATGTAATCGTTTAGCAGAATAAATTCTGATCTCATCATTGGATTGTCGCGAACGACATCCTGACTGACCAGGAAGACGAGGTGATAAGTCTCGCCCTTGCAATCGTTAGGGAAGAGAAATAATCAGTTGTTCTGGCGATTGGCGAGCAGGCCATGGGCTGATAATCGTCCGTAGCCTTGGGATACTCAACAAGCGGAAGTTGTATATGCAGTCTGAAACATTGCCTGTAGGGAGAGAGTGGGAGACGACGAGATCAGCAGGTGGCAAGATGACTCGTTGTCAGAAGGAGTC